>NC_058412.1:80856560-80863488 GCF_002201575.2 Neomonachus schauinslandi | reverse complement strand
CTCGCCAGGGCCGCGCGCCCAGACCCCCACCCCCGGAACCAGCCAGCTCTGGGCGGAATCGCGCAAGGTGGCCGGAGCTGTCCCCGCCCCGGAGGCTCCTACGAGGGGACGCGGGGTGTGCTGGGCACGCGGGGAGGCGCCGCCGGCTCGGGGTCGGGAAGGGAAGCTGGGCCCCGCGGGGGTGGGGGAGCTACCGGCCGGGCCCGGGAGCTGCGGAGGCCGGGACACACTGTGGAGCTCTGTGGAGGGTACAGAAACTTGAGAAAAACCTCGTTTTGTTCCCCTTGGGGTTATCAAATCGCGTACTGTACGGGGCATTGTGTCTGCGTGCTGAAACTGCCCGTGCGGGACTCAGTGTTCCCACGCTCCCACGGAATCCTTTCCTCTCTCCCTCCACCTTGTCCTGGTCTCGCTCCCTGTACCCCCGTCGCTTCCCCTTTTTTCTCCCTGCCCCCGGTCACGAAAAAGAAAAACATCTCTCTCTGTTTTTCAGGCTTAGAGGTGCACACGTCCGAGAGCAACAGAAATATAATTATTTCGTCAAAAGCCAGTGATTTGCCTAGCTCAGATTGACTTGCTCCGCTAATTACAGGACGGGTTGTGGTAAGGAAAGGAAAGGGAGCGCGAATCTCCTTCTGGCTCTGGAAGGGCTTCCAGCGCCAACAGCTCCCCGCATCCCACCCCCGCATTCGGAGCGCAGCCTTCTTACAAGGGAGTCTTACACTTCACTGGTTGCAGTCTTCTTGGCCCAACATCTTTATCACCAGAAAATGAACTTTGTAAAAGCAGACTAGTCGTCACTCAAATAATTGAAACAATTTTCCCTTCTATATTTAGGAAATAAAATCCTTCTCTTCTTTCAAGTTTTTTGAATGTCAAAACATGACTGCTACTATTAAGCACTCGCGTTTCAAAATTTCAAACAGATTTCTTTTTTCAAAGTTCTGACGTAGGAAATCCATGAGATGTCAGTAGAGGACCCAAGAAAAAGAAAAAAAAGAAAGGAAGGAAGGAAGGAAGAAAGAAAGAAAAGAAAGAAAAAAGAAAGAAAAAAAAAAAAAAAAAACACTTTCCACCCGAATAGGTGCATATAAGGAACAGTCATCTTCAGACTTTGAATGTAATGCAGGGACAAGTCCAGAATAAAATGAAAGGATTCTAGGAAGAGACAGAGTACTTCAGTCAATATTTTATAAAGCATTAGATTTCAAAATACAACAAAACTGAATCTACGGATGTCCTATCTTCTTAAAAAGAATCATTGAGCCATCCAAAAATCTGCTTCCCTACCTAAATTCACGGGAAATCTTCATTTAAAGGTATGTGCTTCGTATTCCCCTGAAGGAGCAGCAAATAATAACTTTATAAAATTGTGTAGCTCTACATAGGAAGTTCCATGCAAGGCACTTTATCTGTATTTTTGGTCAATTATCACAAAGCCCCAAAGAGAGAAACATTCTTGTACCCATTTTTTCAGCAAAGAGTTGTAGATGCAGAGATGTTTAAAAACAAACAAGCAAACAGATGTGTCCAAGTTTACAAGTCAAATAAGAGTGTAGAAGGAATTTAAATCAGCTTATCCATGCTGACACTGGTTTCAGCCCACCCTCTGGTTGGGGACCAGTTTCCCATACATGGCAGGCTATTTTCTCAAGTGCTTTTAAATACAACAGTGGAGGATAATTTAGAGATTGTCCCAAAAAAATGCCATAGCAGAATAAAGTTTTATTTGCAGTAAGCAAATCAGGCCAGTTCTACAAGTTTTGTGAAATAATAGTAGGGCAAGGGCACATTCAGACAATAATTTCTAGGAGTTTGAGTCACATAATGCTTTTAAGAATTATTATGCTTCAGGGGTGTCTGGGTGGCACAGTTGGGTGGGCATCTGACTCTTGGTTTCAGCTTGGGTGGTGATCTCAGAGTCATGAGGTTGAGCCCTGTATCAGGCTCAGTGCAGAGTCAGTTTTAGATTCTTGTTGTCCCTCCCCCTAAGTGCGCTTGCGCTCTCTCTCTCCCCCTCCATCTCTGAAATAAATAAATCTTAAAAATATATATATATTTTTAAGATTTATTTATTTTTTGACAGAGAGCAAGAGAGGGAACACAAGCAGGGGGAGTGGGAGAGGGAGAAGCAGTCTTCCCGCTGAGCAGGGAGCCCGATGCGGGGCTCGATCCCAGGACCCTGGGATCATGACCTGAGCTGAAGGCAGATGCTTAACCGACTGAGCCACCCAGGCACCCCTAAAAAAATGTTTATAAAAAGGAAGATTGTGCATCATAAACAAGAAGATGAATGACAAATCTACATTTCTGGGATCTTACTGCCCAGAATAACTGTAGAAATTATAGACTGTAGTATCACTTTACTTTTATAAATCTATATTATTGTAGTTAAAGATTAGCAACTTTTTCTTATATTTAGAAAAGTGTTCTTTTGTATAAGTGGAAGATGAAGGACTTAGTTTTAAAAACAATCTTCTCATCTTTCCCCTAAAGCAAATAAGAAAGAATTAAGCTACACCCCCCATGTTGACGAGGACTTGGCTGAGCCATTTTTCAAAGGGCCCTATGACTAGGAGCTCACCCCCAGAAAGTGGTAACACCACCTATTACTGTACCCCTGAAATGACTGAAGACAAGATCATGGCTCTATAAGGTTAAAATCCTTCAGTGACTTTTCAGTGCCATTTGGAAAGATTAAAAATCCTACAGTGACTTAACCTGATTTGACCTCTCTCTTTCACTCCACTACCTTACTCCCCCCACCCCCACTACCAGTGCTTTATGAACTCTGACCAAAATTCCAGGCTTCCTTTTGCCTCAGGACCTTTGCACATTCTGTTCTTTCACCTCTCTGCCCTTCACCTTGTTAATTCCACCTAGGTAACTGACTCAAGGTTGTCTTACCTGACACCTGCCTTCCTGTTTTATGCCCTCTGATATCTGTCCGTACTTTTCGATCTTAGCATTTAATCATTTTACTTTTCCCCCACTAGACTGAAAGCTCTGTGAAGGTAAGGATGATTGATTTGATTCACTTGTTTACCCTTAGTTCCTAGCACAGTGCCTAGAATACCACTTAGTATGTATTGTATGGATGTCAGCTCTCCTGCCTTAGGGATATGGGCCACAGGCCTTTCCCATGGTTGAATCAGTGGCAGGACGGACATGAATAGTTCCACAGGAAATGTTTCCCTCCAACGATCCCTGGTTCATATTTTAGGATCTCACATCTCCTTTTTTTCTTTCTACCCAAATGCTTTGAAAATCCAATCACATGACAGGATTTCTAAATATGTTCATACTTTATAATTACCTGATTTGAGACTGACCTTCACATAGTAGCACAGATGTGCTTACTGGGATCTTATGAACCCTCTCATAGAAACTGGTGAATCTTTTTTCTCTGCCCTCTGATCTGAAGCGGTCTCTTGGGATATTAGTGTATGTAATGGAATAACGCCTGCATCATGCAGTCACCAAGCTGGCCAATACCTCTGACATCACTAACACTCACAAAGGACTTTGGAATTTAGCTTAAGAGAAAGTGCACCTTAAAAAAAAAAAAAAAAAAATGTAAGCTCTGCCCAGAAGATCAGGATCATCGCCTCGCACAGGGCTGTTCTTCAGTCTCCGCCTCCTGCCCTGGAAACTCTGGAGATCTGGGATTTAACTTGGTGGCTTGCCACACAGAACTTGGAGCTTCGCGAGGTTCTTAAGTGTTGGGCCCCCCAGGAACTTCTGTGTGAAGGAGCAGGCTGGGATTCCCATACCCTAGCAGACAACTCCAGGAGGTTGTGTATCACCCCGATTTTTCAGAGGCAGAGGGGAGGCTGACCAAGAAGAGAGGAGGTGATGTGTCCATAGGCGGCAGTAGCTCCCCTGCACCACACCGTGGCGCCCGTCCCCTCCCCACCTGCAGCAGCTCCTGGGGATCCAGTCCGCTATGTGTGCTTGCTCCAGAGGGGGAGCAGCGACGGGCTCCACTGGGAGGTACTACAGAGTCGCTCGTACTAGAAAAGACTTAGAACTGACATTTCGCACTATTTGTTTTCTACGTGTTTTTTTTTTAAAGATCTTATTTATTTGACAGAGAGAGACACAGCCAGAGAGGGAACACAAGCAGGGGGAGCAGCAGGCAGAGGGAGAAGCAGGCCTCCCGAGGAGCAGGGAGCCCGATGCGGGGCTCGATCCCAGGACCCTGGGATCATGACCTGAGCTTAAGGCAGATGCTTAACGACTGAGCCACCCAGGCGCCCCTATTTTCTATATATTTTTATAATATTCATATTTTAACTTCTCCTTTGCAATCTGCATTGTACAACTACTGACCCTTAATTTTGTAGTGGTATTTCAAGTCAAAATCTTTGCCTTTAAAAAGTCAGCACTCATAGTATCGTCTTGATAATTATTATATATGAAAGTCTTAAAGTCTAAACTAGTTTCGTTTTTGTTTTGTTTTTAAAGACAGTCCTCAGTAAAAATCTGGAGCCATCCTTTCAAAGAGCTACACTAACAAGAATCACGCAGTGGTGTGAATGTTTTATTATGTGCATGGAATTAAATGCTTTTCTCTCTTTTTAGCCAGAGATACTTGTTTCATTTCAGGGGAGAAATGTTTTGCTATCTGAAAAGCTACTTTCTGCAAAGTGAAGGTTAATAAACAAGAGTGGTACTTTTAATATTGGAATCTCCTGGTATATTTAAAAATAAGATTCAGTCTCCAGATATTCAACCACTAAGCTCTTCAGAGCCTCAGTTTTCCTGTGTGAAAGAAAAGACTTGTAATAATGAACTTTATGTTTCTTTCTAAAAGGCTTAAATAAAATCTAGGATTTGAATCCCACGTATTTCTGTAAAAGAGACACACACCTACACCTTGTGTCACCCTCCTCAGGCCCTGTGTCGTCAGGTGTGGATGAGAGGCTCCCTCTCCTCTAAGCTCTGTTGTGTTATGTCTCAATTCTGATACACAGTGCTCTCAGAAAGCAAAAAGACAACCTCCCAGGAACTTGTGAATAGTATCCCATTATTACACATAAGGCACACCCATTCACCAATTCAACAAATATTTATGAAGTGAGCCTGTGCAGTTGCTAAACACCTGCTACTAAAAGTCTCTTTGTACCTTTGGGGGCCCAATAAATAAGAGAACTTCAGGGGATTGTAGGGGAGGGAAAATCATTTTCCTTCTACCCTTCTCAGTTTTTAGCTGAGACCCCTATAATAAAAGGTTAACCTGAGAAAAACAGAAGCTTATTAACATGTGTGCTTCGTGCAAACATGGGCGCTATCCAGGGAAAAATGAGGATCTCTCCAGGGTGGTGTAGAATTCAGGATGAACTACCGTCTTTGTAGGAAAGGGTGCGGGGGGAGGATTGTTAAGAAAGATGAATAGGGGGCGCCTGGGTGGCTCAGTCGGTTAAGCGGCTGCCTTCGGCTCAGGTCATGATCCCAGGATCCTGGGATCGAGCCCCGCTTCGGGCTCCCTGCTCGGCGGAGAGCCTGCTTCTCCCTCTCCCTCTGTCTGCTGCGCTGCCTACTTGTGCTCTCTCTCTATCTCTGTTAAATAAATAAAAAAAGAAAGAAAGAAAGAAAGATGAATGGACCCTTAGAATAATAGATGGGAGATGATAGTTCGTGACACAGTTTGTCTGGTGTCAACTTCTAGTCTCCTTTTCCATGACAAGTCAATCTTTCCTGGTTGATGAAACTCCTGGGAAGATGTACAACAGCCGACTTCCTTTTGGAGAGTCTGTCTTTAGGCAGATAAAGGGAGTTCGAAGAAAGCCTCTCCCTGCATCTGCTGTTTTTCAAACATCCACAGCTCAAAATAATCAATATACCCAAGTGGCATATTTGGGGGTAGCATATTCATTCTGCTACTCTTCAGGATCATGGCAAAAATGCTTCTAGAAACAGTTGGAAATGAGGAATACCCTTGCAGATGTATATTTTCATTAGTATTCTAGAATGTAATCAACAGCTTACCATACCGGAAATAGAAATCTGACCAAACCCAAACCTGGAAATAAAGGAAGCAGAGTATAAATCACAAATCTTCACCCAACTGTCTTCATCCACTTCCTACGGCTCTTTGATCTGAAGTAATTCCTTAAAGCTTTTTGAGTTTTAATTTGTCTCTCCAAAGGTCACTGTAAAGGCATGCTTATGCAGATCTTATTTATTAAGGGTTTGTGCTGAGAAAATCTCATCAGCTGCATCCAGTGTGAACTCTGGCCCAGACTGTTCAGAGCACTGTTTCTCTGGATTCCCAGTGCTTCCCCAAGGCAAAACCGAGTGTGTATGCCTCTGAATCTCCATTCCCCCTTCTACAGTTCTCTTTATCAGCCTTTAGAACTTGAAAACATCTTAAAGAGACAACATTAGTTTAAAATTGAATGTGTGCTACGTTATGCCCTACCTATCTTTGACCTATGTTTTATTCATCCATCCATTCATTTGTACAACCAAACCTCAAGTATTTAACTGAGACTCTACTATGTGGTAAGCATTCATTGCAGCAGGAAATAGAGATAGACCATATGACTCTTGTCCTTGAGAACTATAGTTCTCATGATAGAATCAATGGACTATCCATAGCTAACATTTACTGATCACATGCCTTGAGACAGGCTCTTTCTCAAAGACAGTATCTATCATCTTATTAAATACTCTTGACACCTTAAATTTATAGATATTATTAGTAGAACCTATCTCACAAATGAGGAAACAATAGATAGAAGAGTTATGTAACTTGCCCAAGGTCACCCAGCTAGTGAAGTTTTAAATATAGATAATTTGACCCTAGAGGCTATACTAGACACTGTGCTACAGAACAGTGATGATGGTGATAATGGTGGTGTTGATTGTAATGGTGATGATGGTGGTGGTGATCGTGGTGAGGATGATGGTGATGATCATGGTG
>NC_058412.1:80812756-80856550 GCF_002201575.2 Neomonachus schauinslandi | reverse complement strand
TGATGGTGGTGGTGATCGTGGTGAGGATGATGGTGATGATCATGGTGGATGGTGGTGATGATCATGATGGATGGTGGTGATGATGATCATGATGAGGGTGATGAGGGTGATGAAGGACAGTGATGATGATGATAGTGGTGGTGATGGTGATGTTAATTATGATGTCAACATGAATGTAGAGCTTTCAGCATGTGTTTTTTACTTACTGGTACCCAACCATCCTATGTTGAGTATTATCTCCCATCCCCGTTTAGACATAGGAAATGTGAGGCTCCACAAAATTTTTAAAAAGTTGATTAAAAGCTATTCATCCTCTAAGTGACAGAGCTGAAATGAGAACAGAAATTTCTTTCCACTCTTGTAAGCTGTGAATAAATAGCCATGAGAGTGCCTCAAATGGGATAGAAGCCACAAAAGAAACAAATATCAAAGGTTATGGAATTCAGAAGTGAGGATCCAGGAAGAAATAGGGGCCTTAGCACCGAGGGCTCTGGAGGCCCTGACAAGGACATTGACATTTACACTAAGATGGGAAATCTTTGAAAAGTTTGAACAGAAATAAATGAGATGATCTGACTTTTGTTTTAATGGGATTCCTCCAGTTCTTGCCTTGAGAATGGAGTTTAGGAGAGCAAGGACAAAAGCAGAGATGCAAGTTAGGAAGAGACGATGCTAGTTTGTGTCCGCGTAGGGGCAGTAGCGATGGGAAGAAGTGGTTGGATTCTGAATATATTTGAATTATGGATGTATTTTGAAGGTAGAATGAACACTATTACCTGAAAGATCAGACTTGGAGGGTAGGAGAAAAAGAAGAATCTAGGTTAACTGTAAGCTATCTTCTCTGAGCCACTGGGAAAATGGAGTTGCCTTAAAAAAGTTCTGGGTTTTGGGCACCTGGGTGGCTCAGTCCATTAAGCGTCTGCCTTTGGCTCAGGTCATGATCCCAGGGTCCTGGGATGGGGCCCCGCATCGGGCTCCCTACTCAGCAGGGAGTCTGCTTCTCCCTCTCCCTCTGCCCACCCCCCACTCATGCTTCCTTTCTCACTTTGCTCTCTTTCTCTCTCAAATAAATAAATAAAATCTTTAAAAAAGGAAAAAAAAGAAAATTCTGGGTTTTCTGTTTTTTGTTTGTTTGTTTGTTTGTTTGTTTGTTTTAACACAGACAAGGAAGGTTGTGGAGGAGCTGGTTTAGAGGGTGTTTATCAGGAACTTTGGAAATGGTAAGCTTAGGGTGCCTATCAGACCTCCAAGTGGAAATGTCAGAAAAGGTCGAATATTCAGGTTTAGGATTTAGGGGAGAAGCTCAGAGTGGATATATTAATCTGTGAGTCATCAGCTAATAGATTGGTGTATTAATTAGGGCAATACTGTTGCTATTACAGAAAAACACAGCCCCTAGGTGACTGGAGCTGAAACTCAAACCCAAAACCTTACTCTTCAAATTCATAGAAATTTCTCATTTCATTGAAGTCCAATCCACAGTGGGGAATATGGAAATCTCAGGGGAAGGGTTCACACAGTCATTAAGGGACGTAGGCTGATCAAGACTTGACAATTGGTACCATCACCCCACTGGTAGAGAGGAAAAAGAAATGACGTCCATGGGAAATATTTGAGGAGTACAGATTACTTCATTGGCAAGAAATAGACCAGTGGTCATAATTAGATATAAGAACTTAGAAATATAATCTCTGGCTGGGCAGTTTTTTCCCAAGCCACAACAATCACTAAGGAAGGGGAGCACGAGTCTTTGCCAGTTAGCTGGCTACTGAGACTAGCTAAGGAGGGAGTGTAGAGGGAAAAAAGAAGAGAGGTCCAGGGACTGAGCCATGGGATATGCTGACACTTGGAGGTTGTAGAGCTGAGGAAGAACCAGTAAACAAAGATTGGGAATCCACATTGAGAAAATAAGAGGAGACTCCCTTGAGCATGTCTCCTGGAAGCCAAATGAAGAGAGTATTTCAGGGACAGAAGCGTGAGTAAAAATATCTAATTCCATGATGGGTTGAGTAAGATGAGGATGAAGACAAGGCTTTTGATTTAGAAACATAGAGTTTTGGGGACCTGGGGAAGAACAATTTTTTTGTAAAGCACTACATGTTAAATCCTGACAAGTTGAAGAAGGGAGTAGAGGAGAAGAATTGAAGACAGTGAGTCCCAACCTCTATTACAAGGATTTTACTGTGTGGGGAAGAAAATAAATAGGACAATAGCCAGAGGGAAACAGGAGGTCAAAGAAGAAAAATTTGTAAAGGCTGGGGAACTAACAGCATATTTGCCTAGTGATGACCATGATCCAATGCAAAGGGGAAAAAATGACTTAGGTGAGAAACAAACAAACAAAAAAATCGCTGAAGCACTGTCCAGTTAGATGAGAGGGATGGTATCCAGTGTGCAGGTGGAAGGACCCGGCTCGTCTGGGAGCAAGGCCAGTTTATCCACAGCAGCAGGAAAGAAGGGCGCAGACAGGTCAGTGAGCATTTGTGCTGACAGCAGCTTAATGGGTTCTGACCTCAACGCTTTGATTCTTCAATGAGAGTGAGGTTAGGGAGAGTGGCATTGGAGGTCAAAGGAGAAAATTAAAATGGAAAATATTCGTTCAAGGATATTGGAAGAGTGAATGACTAGGCATATAAATTATAAATTCCAAATAGAATTAGAGTTCACTTGAGGTTTATAACCAGGAATATAAAAAGGGACCAATTAGTTGTACTGTGCGTTTCTGGATCCACATTCGCTCGCACAGGTGCAAGCATTCGGTGGGCAGAGATCAAATTAACCTGTATTGAGGTTTCACCAGGCATGTAGGAAGGAGTGAGGGGCTTGAGGGCATATGCAAGGGAGTGGTATCATGGTGCTAGTAAAATGGCATTTAAGTCAGGTAGGACCAAGGGACCACAGGTGCCAGGGAAGGCAAGGATTGATACACTTGGAGTATTTGCAGGAGTGAACCGGAAAGATACGAAGGAGCACTAGAGAGTTTAATATTTGAATTTATTAATGAATTTATTTTCATGAAGACTTCCATTTATGAAAAAGGGGCTGCAAAAGGTTAAAGTACTTTGTGAAATGTGTTCAGGCATTGATTTGTTCATTCAACAAATGATGATTCAACTGAATTCTTTTAGACTTTGTGACAGACTCTCATCATTGTACAACATGAAGTATTTCAACTAATGAAGCTCGTTATCTCATGGGTTGGCACAAATCATACATGGTATTTCAAGCTTAAAGACTGTTCAGATTCTAGAAGCAAATGAACAGCCCATAAGATACTGGCTTTATAGACTTAAGTTTATATACCAATATAGATCACAATTTATTTTTGCACAGGGACACGGCCTGGGATTTCTTCAGAATTCTGTACTTGAGTAAAATGGGTTCTTTTGTATTAAATAATAATTTATTCCCAATATGAGCATTGGAAGAACTGTACAAATTTAAAGCAAGATTTAAATACCATAAAGTATTTCCAAATAATTTCCAATGCTTAATCTGAGCTAGAATTTCCCCAGGCTGTTAAAAAAATTGCCCTGATTTGCTCTAGGCACCTACTTTCTTCTGGGACATAGACATTACTTAGAGGTAGTTTTGTCAATTCTAGAACTCTGAGGAATATTATACATAAAAAAATCCTTACAGAAGACTTTATATAGCCCTTCCTTAGCTGCTTACAAGATAGTCCATGGCTCTCTTCCCTGTATTCATTCATTCTCTGTTCCCATCCCTCCATGTGTGTGCCCCCCCTCTAGGAAAGTGAACTATTGAGCAGAGGCCATAGGGTTTGTCAGAATGGTAGTGCATAGTAAATGCTCAGCCAGGGGTTGAATGAGTGGGGAAAAAAATCAGTGAATGGGGGGCGCCTGGGTGGTTCAGTCATTAAGCACCTGCCTTCCGCTCAGGTCATGATCCCAGGGTCCTGGGATCAAGCCCCACATCAGGCTCCCTGCTCACGGGGAGCCTGCTTCTCCCTCTCCCATGTGTTCCCTCTCTGGCTGTGTCTCTCTCTGTCACATAAATAATAAAATCTTAAAAAAAAAATCAGTGGATGATCTTGATTTACTTTCTGGACATGCCCTACTTAATTCCTAGAGAATTCTTTTTCATTCTGTTTGTCATTCTGTCCAATGTTTGCTCCTTGCGCTTTCATCTAAACTCTCCCTCAGTCTTTACTACATGCTTTTCGCATTCTTGTAAATCACACTGATAAAGAGCAAATGCAAGTCTAGCTTGCAACTGGCTTTTTCTACCCAGGAGTCCTGGGAGCGTCCTCCCAAATATTGCACCGGTGGCTTCCTCCACGTGGAATGCCAAAGACAATTGACTAACTTGAAAAGAAATGAAAGGGTCAATTTATGCGACAGCCTCAATGAAAAGTACAAAAGTAATTAGGTACAACAAATCAGCTGAATAGCCATGCCTTTGCCTCTCCGCATATGTCACTTGTTCCAAAGGAGTTATTACTGAGCTTCCTTCAAAAAATGAAATATTCTCGTTTTCTTTTTAAAGATTTATTTATTTATTTATTTATTTGAGAGAGAGAGCATGACCACCGGAGTGGGGCAAGGGGCAGAGGGAGAAGTTGAGAGAGAATCTCGAGTGGCCTTCCCACTGAGCCCAAAGCCCGGGAGGAGCTCCATCTCATGACCCTGAGATCATGACCTGAGCTGAAACCAAGAGTTCAACCGATGACGACACAGCCACCCAGGTGCCCCAGAAAATGAAACAGTTTCAGCTCAAAATGTAATCCCTCCACTCCTGAAATGAAACTGATTGCACTCATCTCAAGTCCGCTGGAGTTCAGAACCATTCACCGCTGGTCTCCGAGGCTAGGACCGCACCAGTAGCAGAGTAGGTCCTCACAGACCAAATGAGTCAAACTGTTGTATTTTAAAACTCAAATATACAAAAATTGGATGTCAAATTTATTATGACAATTGGAGATACAAAATGGATGAACCTGATAAATAGGAATGATAGAAACCAGGACCAAGACATTTCTTACCACCTCATGAAAGGGTCCCTTGTGTTCTTTCTTAGGAAGAAAATTGGAAATCAATGCAGAACCATACTGCATATCACTTCTAATTTGATTAATATACTACTTGCCTTTTCAATTTTTACATTTTTAGAAAACAGTACATATTTCCTGTTTATGCCACAATGTAAGAGAGAGAACATTTTTGCTCACTCTGGGTTTAGAGAATTGAGATATTTCCGATAAACATTGTTTGCAAAGATACTTGGCCTGGCTTCCACAGAACTTAACTTTATGAAAAATAATGTAATAGTTTTGAAGAGATAAGTATACCTTGGGCCAACTAACAGGTACATATAACAAAGTACACACTAAATAGTCTCCTGTATTAGAGAGGTGCCTGGGTGGCTCAGTCAGTTAAGCATCTGCCTTCAGCTCAGGTCATGATCCCCGGATCCTGGGATCAAGTCCCCTGTCGGGCTCCCCGCTCAGCAGACACTCTGCTTCTCCCTCTGTCTCTCCCCCTCCCCCTGCTTGTGTTCTCTCTCTGGAATAAATAAATAAAATCTTTAAAAAATAAATAAAATAGAAATAATGATGATAATGATAATAATAATAGTACTCTTATTGTATTGTAACAATGTGTGTTCAATAGAATAGACAATAAAAACCCGCAAAGAGAGAGTCACTGATGAAGGGCAGTATAGCATCATCAACGTACATGACTCACATATGCACAATCACTGGTCCTAAAAATGGAATTTTACGTTGCAGTTAGGTTTCCTAAGAATTCTATTGAGGAAGTAAAATTATCCTTCTATATTTATAGATATATATTTTTATATATTATATTTATATAGATATGTATTTATTCCCTTCTCTGGAATAATTGACCAAACACTAGACTTGGTTGTTTGTCAGTGCTTATTACTGTTAACATTGCTTTGATGTTTCCTCATAAATTTTATACCTATACTGATCATATTTCTATCTTGAGTTGTTCTTCCATTTTATAAGGTGGATATCTTTTCTATCCTAGAATTAGTTGAGAAAAAAGTGATATACATATACCAATTCATGAGTGGCAAAAAAAAAACAAACCCAAAAACATAGTAACAGTGAATGTGCATGATACTTACGAGGGTCCCTATGTGGGTACATTTTTACAGCTTCACAAACATCCATTTCTTTATTTTTTCATGTATGCAATTAGAGTGAATGGTGTCTACTTTTGAGAGCGGCTGTCACGATTGATTGCAAAAATGTATGGTTAAGCACCCAGTGCAAGTCTGCACAGAGTACACACTAAATATTAACTGTCCTTCCTACATAATCACTGGAAGTCCCTGGCAGCCTCAAGATTCTCTGTACTACATCATGTAATGCCTAATGACCATTGATATCACTCAATAACACTTGGGTCTTATCTGAATCCCAAAGAATCCTAAGAATATATATTTAGACTTGGCATCACTTCACTTATGTAAAGTATGCCAATCTGAACTGGAGAAAATATAACTCCTCTACACATATAGTTAAGAAATGAAATTCTTTGCCTTCATGGACCCAAGGGACTTAAATTTTCAATGATTCAGAATTAACTTGTGATCTTACTTCTCTTTTTCTAATTACTTAGGCACTTATGAAAACAATCAGAAAGACAAAAATAATGGGGGTGAGGAGTGACTGGCTAAAGCACCAGTTTATACTGTGGACTCAACCCATCAATTTCCTTTGAATCTATAGGTACACTGGACATCCAGAATCACTAACGCCAACTGGGTATGCAAATAAGAAATCAGTTTCAGTTCTACTAGACCAAATTTCAGGCCTATTTAGGTTTAAATTCAGGCCTAGGCAGGTTTGAATTTTAGATTAAATTCACTCCTACTTGGATTCATCTCCAACTACTCAAAAATGTGGACACAGTTACCACGCTCAGGAGTGAATGGTTCAATTATCCAAAAACTCTGTGTAGTCCTTGAAGCCAAAGTTTAGTAGAAAGGCCTTCCAACAACAATTTAGTAGGAAAACACACACTATGGCCACCAAAGCAGCTGCTTGTACAAAGTTACACTTGCCTGGACACGGTTTTCCCAGATGTTCGTGTTTAGTTGTTACATCACAGGTATGAGCCAGATGACCCAGGCATATAAACTGGAGCCAGAAGAATCACTGAAACCCAAAGGGTTCAGGTGCCTTTTTAGTAATACTTACAGTGGGGCATGACATCCCCACAATGCTAAGTAGTAGAAGGAAACACGGAAGTGAAAGGTCCATGTGTCAGTTCTAAGGGATAGCATCTCCAATTTCCCAACTTCCTGCTCACGCACACACAGGCACACACGCGCACGCACGCAATCTTTTCCATTCCAATGCCTGCATTTACAGAAGAGAATGAGGTTCTAACAAATGCACTGACTTAATTAAAAAGAATCAGTGCCATATCCAAGAAAAGAATTCTAACCTGACTTGTAGCTTCCTCTCTTTCCATTCAGCTTAATAATCCTGGTAGATTGATGGTCCCATCGGGTTAATGTACCTTGAACGTTTCCCGGTATCTATCTGGGATGACTGGAAGTTTTCTTTATGAATGTCTGGCCTAAATAAAGATACTACATGAATAAAACATAATCACAGATGTTGCTGAGGCATAAGGAGGTTCCATACTACTGGACTGCCATCATGAAATATTATATTTTTATCAAGGAGGGTGAGATTTAGGAGGAAAGAATTAGCTAAGGACAGAAGAGAAAGGGAAATGATTTTTCTGATCCCAAAGAATGCAGGCACAACCTGATCGACACTCCTCCATGCAGAAAAGAAAGAATTATGAAAAGTTGTTGTTGATCTGCCGTGAAAATACAGGCTCACTCAGAAGTGGAAATCAAATCTAGCTAAACCCAAGAAACTTTATTTTGTAACACATGCATGTGCACACCGCCCCACCCCCACCCCCCCAGCTCAGCCATGGCCTGGGTTCTCAGCAGGGAAAGCCAGGCCGGCCTTTACTGACACCAGCACCTGCTGCCTTCCGTGCCTTATTGTCAAGACTCCGCAACCTTGCCTGCCCTTCCTAGGGAAAACAGCTGCAGGAGGGAGATTTCAGTGACGGAGAGTAACGGCCTCCACGTGGTAAAGCACAGTAAAAAAGGTCAGTTGTGGTAAGAATCTCCATAGTTGTTGATAGAGAAGAAACAAAATCGGAAAAGAAATCTCAACCCAGTTTTTTTTCCCCCCCCCCCGTTCTCTATTTACTCACTTAACGATACCCTTATTATTCTCAGATTTCAGGTACCTGTCTATTGACAAGTGGAAAATTTTGTAATTATCTGGAAGAATGAAGTAAGGCAGTCACACTCCCATTCCTACCTGACTCTCTACTTCTATTATGGTCCCTTTTACGAATTGTACTTGAGTGCATGATACACATTCGTAAAAACAAGTCTGTATGTTTATGTGTTTTGTCTTGCTCTTTGTATCTTTGCGAAAGAGTAAAGCAAACCAAAATGATCCCTCAGGGTGGGCAGAGAGTGTGCCACGTGCTTTTCATAGGTTTTTCTCCTGGTACGTCTCTATCTTCCTCCTCCTCCCCCTCCTCCTTTTTCCTTTTCTTCTTTTGTTTCGCCTCTTCCTCCTTCCTTGTCTTTCCTCCTCTCCCCCTTCCTTTTCCCTAATAGAGCTTTCCTCTTACACACACAGGTACACACGTGTACATGTGCATACATATACATATACACCTCAGTTTGAAGCCGTGTATAGAGAATTCAATAATGATCTGGTGACAACATTGCTATATCTAGCTCACTCTATCTGTCTATCATCTGTCTCTCTCTCTCTCTCTCCAGTGCGATAACTTTTCTGCATCTAAACAAGGAGGCGGGCTTCCTTTTCTTCATAATTCACTCCAAGTCTCCTCGGCTCCAGGTTTTTATTGCATTTCAGCGGTCAAGAAGTGTTCTCGGATTACTCTCAACTTCTTCCTATCATGAGCCTCACTTCGTAGAGAGGTGATATTATAGGATTTTGGCTTATAACAGAGACAAAGAAAACCTGGAAATTAGCCATCAAAGGGAAAAAAAGGATAAGTCCATTTATCTAAAAGTAGTGGCCAAGCTGTGTTCACAAGAACACATCATCTGGCTTATATTTAAATCATTTTTAACAACTGATGTGGCTCACTGCCGGAGTCATAGTTATATTGTGAAGACAACCAAAACATATGAAATCCTTTGGCTCATTCACCTTGTGTATAGTCTACTCAAGGTAAGAGGTAGTTTACTCTTCAAAAATGCCTGTGGTGCAATCTAGCTTTCACTATTTAAGAACCAGTTCTTATAAACCTGTTTTTAAGACCTGTTGTTTACTTCACAGACATCAAACAAAGTTGTAAAACCAGTTCCTCTATTAGGCTGTACCAAGAAGAGCCTACTTCTTGTCATTAGATTCTATGGTTGTCTCTGTTAAGTGGACCTACATTCTTCTAATAGTACCTGGGTTCCACCTTTTATAACTAAATTGCTCCTGTTGGGTGGATAAAGATGCTTTATCATAACTTATTAATTTATTTTATTTTATTTTTTAAAGATTTTATTTATTTATTTGAGACACAGAGAGAGCTAGAGAGAACACAATCAGGGTGAAGGGCAGGGGGAGAGGCAGGCTCCCTGCTGAGCAGGAACCCAGTGTGGGACTGGATCCCCGGACCCCGGGAGCATGACCTGAGCCGAAGGCAGACATTTGACTGACTGAGCCACCCAGGCACCTTCATAATTTATTAATTTAAAGACATACTCATGGGGGAGCCTGGGTGGCTCTGTCGGTTAAGGGTCTGCCTTCGGCTCAGGTCATGATCCCAGGGTCCTGGGATTGAGTTCCGAGTCAGGCTCCCTCCTCAGCAGGGAGTGTTTCTCCCTCTCCCTCTGCCTCTCTACCCACTTGTACTCTCTCTTTCCCTCTCTTTCTCAAATAAATAAATCTTTAAAAAAATAATAAAAGTATACTCATGTTTTCCACCAACATCTTAGTGTGCTTCTGTCCTGAGATGTGTTACACTCTGGGAAGTGGGAATCTGCCTTATCAGGCATGGTTGTACCTTGATTCAAAAGACTGTGGTTGAAATTTATTATTTAAAAGTGTATCTCTTAATTAGATGCCTTAACACATAAAATGTGATCCATACGGATTTTTTTTCAAAATGTTTAAAGTATCATGGTAAATTACCATCCATACAGGATATGCTCCTAAGGTATTGGACCTAGAGAATAAGCAAATAAATTAATAAAGTAAGCAAATAAATTCACCTTGTCCATCGAAGTCACCTGAAAACAAACATAAGAATATCAACAAGAGATTGAGCAATGGAATGAACATTGTTATGGAAAGCCCATTTTTATTTCTTTACTATTGACTAAAAAGTATTATTTTTGAGAAGCTGATCAAAAAATAACTAAAATTCTGAATTTCTCAATCACGTCTAAGAAAATTTTAAAAATACAAAATAAGGAGTTGATTTTGAGCAAAACAAACCCAATATCCTCAAATCTCTTGTTCCATCGTCCTTCTGGCAGGTACTGCCCTTGACTAAGGGAGGCAAGGTAAAGTACATTTTTATTCTGCATAGTTAAGGTACAAAATATCCCCACTTCCCTCGAGAAACAGTTATCATACAGTATCATACCTAAAACATTTTGATGAACACTGAATATTAAACCATTATATGACACTACATAAATTGATTGAATAAAAGTGAACACAAATACATACTCTTCAATTTTTTAATATGCTAAGAGTATATCACAACATTGACAATATGACGACAAACATTTGGATTTATTTTTAAATTCAAAATTCTTCTGGTTGTTCTTCACTGAAGGGCCTAAAAGGTGAAAAGGTAATCAGGTTACCACCAAAGGAAATGAGTCTGGCATGTTCTTGATGTCTCCCCTCCACCTGAGTGAATCAAGCCAAATGTCTGCTTTCTTTTTATGTGCTCCCAAACACTGGTGGAAAACAGCAAAGTCATTAAGATTTGGGACATGATAAATTCACAGTGCCCCACCATTCCTGGGACCTTAATGCTGCTAGGAGAACAATTAAGTTTTCTTCATTTTCTCTCCCATTTTTTTTTCAAACCTTCTCTACTTTCCTAAAGAATAATACTTCACCTCCTTCCCATACCACTCTATCCTCCTTAGAAAGAAAGAAAGAAAGAAGAAAGAAACAAAGAAAGAAAGAAAGAAAGAAAGAAAGAAAGAAAGAAAGAAAGAAAGAAAGAAAAAAAGAAAGAAAGAAAGAAAGAAAGAAGCCATCAACAAGAACTCTCTCACTTACACCAGATCAAGCATTTATTTGCTTCCATACCATCTCTTTCTCTTCTCCTACTGAAGAGGGCCTTGATTCCTATCTAAACTTTGTTCTTCCATCTGAGCTTCAAGTGTCATTCTCTTCGTCTTTTCAGGAACATCTCCATACCAATTATTCCCTTGCTCTTTGCTATTCAGTCTCTTCATGCAAGTGGGCATGATCACTTCCTCCATAGTCTTCCTTCCTATGGCTTTGGCTTCACATTCTTAGCCTCCCAGGCAAGTCCCCTCACCTGTCCACCCTTTCCTTCTTGACCGATTGACTGATATTCTTCCCCATTCTGCCCTCCTACTTTGTGTATTTTCCATGAGCATTTTCACCCTCTCCCCTGGTGTTCAATCCTGACAATACTTGTGACCTGTAAATCTACCATCAGCCCTAAATTCTCTACTAAACTTCAGGTTCAAATTTACTGCTAACTGGAAGACAATACCTCCCAGGTATCTCACAAGTGCTAAAAATAAGACAATAGGCCCCAAATAGGGTCCCTTATGCTAAGCCCCAAATCACCAAACCAAGACTTAATTTAATTACAGTTCCAGCTCTCCCAGAAATGGGATCTTAAACCAGTTGATCAGGAACCATCTTATCAGCACTAATTAGGTAATCTTCCAGAGAAATCTCTGTCATCCCCCAAAGGAAAGTAACCTTGCCATAGCCTTGCCCCTGTTAATGTGCCTCTTCTCCATCTTTGTTCCAACTCCTTTCTGCCCCTATAAGTCTTCCATTTTATACGGTTCCTTGGCGCTTCTTTATGGCTTCTAGATGGGTTACTACCTGATTTGAATTAATTTTTCCTCATATAAACTCTTAAAATATTTAATATGCCTCAGTTTACCTTTTAACACAGGTAACTCAATATTTTAGAATAAAAGTTATCTGTTCCTCCCATCAACCCAATGTGACCCTTTCCTCTAAGTCTTATTTCATTAAATGTAAAGTCATCTATTTGATTAGTCAATAAATTTGGGCATTATACTTGATTTCTCACTCTCCCTTCATCCTACATAAAATCAAACTCCAAGCCCCCTCACTGGGACTCCAAGATGTCACTGGAATCCATCCACATCTCTCTCCCCCTGCTGCCTCTACCCCTGGTTGTTGGACTGTCACCTCTAGCTTAGACACTGTAGTAGCTTCCCTGCCTCCTGTTTCTCCATGTCTTTGATGCACTCTTCACTCCTTGGCCATAGTCACCTCTCCACTCAAACTCTGGGCTGCAGCTAACTACTTTCACTTCCAAGTCAGCTTGCCCTCCATCACCTCTTGCACAGGCTACTACACCTCTTCTCCACCTTTGCTTTTTTAACTCCTATGTATTGGTCAGGCTTTAGCTTGGATGTCATTTTCTTTGTAAAACCTTCCTTCACACCAGGATTCTGGGTAAACTGCCCTTCCACTGGACTCCCATAGCATCCTACTGAATGAACTTTCCTACTCAGTTGTTCTGAACTTCATAATTTTTTTTAAAGATTTTTATTTATTTATTTGACAGAGAGAGACATAGCTAGAGAGGGAACACAAGCCGGGGGAGTGGAAAAGGGAGAAACACACTTCCCGCTGAGCAGGGAGCTCGATGAGGGGCTCGATCTCAGGACCCTGGGATCATGACCTGAGCCGAAGGCAGACACTTAACGACTGAACCACCCAGGCGCCCCTGAACTTCATAATTTCTGCTTGTCTTATTCACTGTTGTGGTTCTAGAATCTAGCACACAGTACCTGGCATGGATGAAATATTCTAAATAATTATTAAATAAATTCATGAATTCACAAATGAATGGTTGTAGGACTAGTTGAATACTAAATGGAATAAATTGGGCTGAAGGAGGGAAATCAAACACTCAGCAAGACAGTGAATGAGGTCAAAATATTCTGTGAATTATTCCTAATGTCTATTTTCTATCATAAATTCTTTAAAAGTGCATTTATAAACTTGTGACTTTTACATGTTTGCAACAGATTTCATTAAGTCCCATTCTTCCCTCCTCTGCGTATCTATGCCATTTGTCAAGTAATTTTGCAAAGGTCACTAACTGTGGGCAGGGCACACTTCTCACTTCAGCTCTGGTTTCAACCATGACAGATGCTTTGGTCCACAGGTGAAAGTAACACAGTGTTTGTCTGAGTCTCAGACTCTCGAGGCCTTGCATCTTTCTGTTGGTCCTTTTGTGCCTCAGCAATTGCCATTAGAAGAATATGGCTGTGCCCACCCACTGATTCCAGGAAGAGAATATGAGACCCATGGAGCAGAAAGACCCCAGCCAAGATGCTTCAGCTGAACCCAGCCTAGATCAGCTGAGCCCAGCTGACCTCTACCCTTGGTTGCTATATATATGCTTATTGTTTTAAGTCACTGTGTTTTAGGATAGTTTTTTTTTTTTTTAAGATTTTATTTATTTATTTGACAGAGAGAGACACAGCGAGAGAGGGAACACAAGCAGGGGGAGTGGGAGAGGGAGAAGCAGGCTCCCCGCAGAGCAGGGAGCCCGATGCGGGACTCAATCCCAGGACCCCGGGATCATGACCTGAGCCGAAGGCAGTCGCTCAACCGACTGAGCCACCCAGGCGCCCTAGGATAGATTTTTATACCAAATTTTTGTGATGGCAATAATTGCCTGGCATATTTGTCCCTTGAATGTTTGGGTATAGCTATTCCAGAGAATGGTTATGATATGTCCTTGCCCTGGCTCATTAAAAAATAATAGTTTGGGAAAAAATGTTTATAGTACATATATCTAACTAAAGAGTTGAATGCAAAATACATAAAGAACTGTGCTCACTTCGGCAGCACATATACTAAAATTGGAATGATACAGAGCAGATTAGCATGGCCCCTGCACAAAGATGAATGCGAATTTGCAAAATACATAAAGAACTCATAGGAAAAAATACAAACAACCCAATTTAAAATAACAGAAAAAAAAACCCACCCTTGAACACATATTTTACCAAAAAAGTACGCAAAATAGCCAATAAGCACATGGAAAGGTATTCAATATCATTAGCCATCAGGGGATGCAAATTAAAACCACAGTGAGATATACCATTTCACGCACACTAGTGGGGCTCTTTTCAAAAAAAAAAAAACCCTGACAAAACGAATGTTAGTGAGTATAAGAAGCAACTAAAAGTCTCATCTATTGCTGGCAGGAGTATAGAAATGGCCAACCATGCTGGAAAACTCCTTTGCAATTTCACTTCCCCAAAATTTCACTTCCAGGTATTACACCAGTAGAGTAGTATAGACTTTATTTAAAGTAAAGAAGTAAAGACTATATGTCCACAGAAAGTCTTAGAGAAGAATGTTCATAGTAACCTTATCCATAATTGCCTCAGACTGGAAATGACCCAAATAACAATCAACAGGTGAATGGATAAACACACTGTGGCAAACTCAAACAATGAAATGCTTCTTAGTAAAAAGAAATGAACTACTGACATACACAATAATTTGGATCAACTTCAAAAACATTACATCAAGCACCCCCACCAAAAAAACACAAATTTTATGATTCAATTTATATGAATTGCAATACAGGCAAAACAAGTCTATGTGTTAGAAACTAGTATTTCTCTCTCTCTCTCTCTCTTAGTGAAAATAGTGCAGAACTGACTATAAAGAAGCTTGAGAGGATTTTCTGGGGTTTGGGGAATGTTTTCTATTTCCACAGATGGTTAAATAGGTGTATAGGATTAACAAAACTCTTCAGAACGAATACTTAAAATCTATGTATTATATGTAAATTATGCAGCTACATCCTTAAAGATTGTTCTGGCCAAAGGGGATGGGGAGAATATATACATAGATGAAAAAGAAAGAGACACACACACACACAGAGAAAGAAAGAGAAATAATCAAAACTTAAGACTACACTTCAAGTTGCAGTGTTCTACAACCATTTGATAAGGGAAGGTGCTCTCCATACACACAGTTTAATAACAAAAAGAAATAGTACTTTCTACAGGGACCATGTGGTATTTGTGAATGAATGGCTGCTACAGATGATCCTGAGGTAGCCACAGTGAGATCTCCTGAAGACCCATGCTGCAGTAAGAACACTGAAGCCCACAGAGAACACAGGAGACCACAATTTTGGCGCAGCAAGACATTGCTGTACAAGGTAGCATGTGATAGGCAGACCCTTGAGGCCAACATGGCGCTTTCCTGCCTAACAGTGCACACACACAACTCTCAAGACTTCAGGTTTCCTTGAATTGAATGGCTTTCTCCTGGGCTCTATACTTGACAGAACATCAGACCATGGGCATCTAGAATACCTACTTACTCAGCAGATATGTTTATTTGGTACTGTCTTTGGTGTTAGTGTAGGGAAGGGAAAAAAACTTTTCCCCTCTATTTTCCTAGGTTTTCCAGCTGGAGTCTGAAAATAATCTGACAAAATATAGATGAACAAGAGAAAAACAGAATTTATTAACATGGACAGCATACGTGCACGTGGGAGATACTCAGTGATGGGTAACTCAAAGGGGTGGTTCGAACTTGGACTTACATGGCATCTTAACAAAGAAGGACAAATTTGTAGGGAAGTGACAAGACAAAGGGAAGAGAGTTTTCAGGCTTCTAGAGGAAGGTGACTACATGGGAGAAACTAATAGAAAAGGAGGGCCATCTTAGCAAAGTTTGTTTGTGCACGTTCAGTTTGGTGCCAGGTTTCCATCTTCTCCTTGGCCATAGAGCTTCCCTGGGAGAGGGCATTTGGGGCAGTTTTCATTTTCAGAAGCTTCTGCTTTGAGTCAGATAAGAGAAGCTCTGAGAAGGCTTCTTTCTGCATCTCTTGATTCTCCTTATACCAAAGCTATATATCTGGGGGTGGCATATTCTGATCCTCCACATTAGCTAGTAAGAGGAGATGAAAGTATTTATTTTTAGGGCTAAGTACTTATTTTTACTAATCTTGGAACCTGGAGATCAACAAACTTCAGTTCTCCTCACTATGTTCTATATGCCAAAAGTAAACACCACTTCATACCATGGTATAATAGTTTCTGTTTAAAAATGCACCAGTCTTTAATGAGAGCTGATAATACTGCACTCTAGATGGGTTCACGCTAATCAATCTTTTTTTGTAATTTAGATTTAATACTTTGTATAATACCATAGATGAAATCCTGAGGAAACTGTATGTAAGTCATGATCAAATCATGTTCATGCACTGGAAAGACTCACTATTTAACAGACTCACTAGAGGAAAATTAGATGGGACCTCTCTCTATACAATTGTGCCAGCGTCCCTGATTTCAAGCGGAAGGAATACATTGATTTTCTCCAAGAGGAAATGGATGCATTGGAGAGATAGCTGGGGCTCAGGGCAGTAAAAGCTTATGTTCCAAACCAGACCATGGCCACAGAGCTCTGGAGTGCTGTGTGGTAAGAACCACAGTCACAGCACAAGCACCAAATACTCACACAGCAGCTCCCACCATGACGGCTGTGGCTTCAACCAGCACCCTCACTCTTGGGGCATTCTCCTAAACATCAGCGTCCCCCAGAAGATCCAAATGTCCAAAGGACTGTCATGGTACCCCCTGCATGGAACCCCTGCTTTGACCCCACAGTTTTCATAGAGAGATGTGGACTCTACCGCCTACCCCAAAGATGCAGGAAGGTACAGTTCTCCAAAGGGCAATCCTTGGGTGCCTGGGAATGGTGAAAAGGACTGACAATGGGGGCTGGCAGCCCCAAACTGACAAATGTCAACTACAATTTTGTTCCTGGTTGAAGAGTTTCAAGTTGATTCAACATGGAGATATGGTTTCTTTTACCTATAAGACTGGCAAAAATTAAAGCATCCATAGTGAGTATTATTACTAAGAGTGCTGGAAAGCAGTCTCCCTATCCTGTGGGTTGGCATGTAAACTGATATAATTTATTTAGGGAGCAATTTGGCAATTTCTATCAAATTTCAGACTATGTATTCTCTTTGAATCCACAGTTGACTTTCTATGACTGAAAAGCAATCCTTTTTTTTTTTTTTGTCAAGTGTCTTTTTATCACCAATTAATGCTTTAAAATGCATTTAGAATATTTTACTAGGTTCTCACATTCCACAGAATGGATTGGAAGCTCTATTTTAAGATAATTAATCTATGTCAGTGTCCAATCATTTTATATGGCACCAAACCCAGAAAAAAATCAATAAGCAAAATCACTGATATTCCACAAATTGTAGGGGAGCTGTAATCATCTGCCAATACAGTAGACTTACATGCATTTTTAAGT
This sequence comes from Neomonachus schauinslandi, assembly GCF_002201575.2. NCBI lineage: Eukaryota > Metazoa > Chordata > Mammalia > Carnivora > Phocidae > Neomonachus > Neomonachus schauinslandi. The sequence goes on along the minus strand of NC_058412.1, from coordinate 80,838,963 downwards.
AAAACCTCTTCTAGTTCTTAATGACCCTGAGAAGTGTTTTCCCATCAAATGTTTCAATTTTTAAGCTGGGGTGAATATTTCTCCCCTAGATACTCAAGAGTTCTAAGCTACAGCACTGATCTGCCCATGGCTGGTGCCTGAACCCTGTCATACATTTTGATCAGCATTATCAACATGCACAGATGTAGGGATTTGCATTTCTTTCTGAGGCCTTCACCCTAAGTTGCCAGAGTTTGCAAATAAATATACAGGGTGCTGAATTAAATTTGAATCACAGACAAACAATGAGTAATTGTTTAGTGCAAGTATGTCTGGCTTATTTATCTGAAATTCAAATGAAACTGGGCACCCCATCCAGAGGAGTATTTTAAGAAAAAGTCCTATGAAACTTTGTATTAAGATATTGTTGAGGACATTGCTTATTCTATCACATAGTTTCTTTTTCACAAAGGGACCAAGCCTAAGTGGTTTTTTGTTTGTTTGTTTGTTTTGTTTTGTGTTTTTGTTTTCTGGTCTAAAAAACAGGAAGACTTGGTTGTCTTCTGTGAAATTCATTTGTTTTTATCTTAGAGAGTCTGTACAGGAGTACTTGACCAGGCCACTCTGTTCACTGTGGCTGCTAGCAGGTTAAAGCCACATTTGTGGCCCATACACGTGGAAGAGAGCACATCGATACCGTGTTTATGCATATTTTTAGCCTCTTTTCTGGCTCCGTTTTCTGGCCCTATCTTTAGTTTCCTTTATTCTGTTGCTTCTACTTTATTATTGTTATCTTCTTGGGTTTTGTATCATTTTTAGCACTCTTTAAAAGTCTTGGGGACAGGGTGTGTGAAGAAAAATAAATAGAGTAAACCTGCAGTCTTACAAAAATAGTTTGGTAATTTGATATGGAGTTCTTTGTTTTGGATTCCATCTAAAATGGTTTTGTGACGAAAGGTTTATTTATTGCTATTAGGAGGTCTACAATGTAGGCCCACTGTGAAGGTGATCCCATGGTCGAAGCCCCCAGAATGTCAATGGAGTGAGGATCCAAGGTGTTTTCATTCTTCAAGGAAGAAAATGTTCTAATTCTTCACCTGGCTGTTGTATACTCTTTCCTTTATTACCACCTCTAAAATTATCATTTTGTTCAAAGAACATTTGTGTTACTATCATATTTCTATTCAAATAAACAGCCTACCTCCTGTTTTTTCTTTAACCTCTAAGTTATCAGTATGCAGATAAGCAATTTTATACCTTGTTGTCAGAGGGGGAAATAGGGCCACTGTCCATATGGGATGCTTTATGTGTAGCCTCATCTGAGAGCCGAGTTAATTAGGCAGAAAGTTAATTGATTCAGTGGGTGCAAAGGTTGAAACTGAACCCTGAGTTTAGAGCTAGAGTCTCCAGGTTAACTCTTAGCTCGCTGACCCCCGATAGCGTAAGTGTTTATGATCTGGTGATAGTATTCCCATTTGTCCTTGCTTTATAGGATCAAGTTTTCATTTTTCTTTTTTTTAAAGATTGATTTATTTATTTGAGAGGGAGAGAAAGAGAGAAGGGGGGAAAGGGTGGAGAGAGAGACGGGGAGAGAGAATCTTAAGCAGACTCCATGCTAAGGGCAAAGCCTGACTCAGGGCTGGATCTCATGACCCTGATCATGACGTAAGCCGAAACCAAGAGTCCAATGCTCAACCAACTGTACCACCCAGGAGCCCCTAGGATCAAGTTTCCTTGCCTTTAATTTCTTAAGTAGTTATCACCTTGACCATGGCATCAAAAGCTATCTCTTTCATTTCTTCTTCCCTCTGAGTTTACACTAAGTATGTATCAGTACACAAACAGTAAGAACAAATACAAACTAAAGGTAAGAACAGTTAAAAAAAAAAAAAAAAACTACTCTAAAGCACTGTGACTTTGTCTTCTAAAATGCAGTCCGGGATTTTTTTAATTGCCTTGATTAGAACGCCTTGGTGACTCATGAAAAATCAATCCATAGCACAAAACATTTAAATCTTTGAATGCTGAAAACCCAGTAAAGTCATTTAAAAGAGTGCACTTAACCTTGTGCCTCTGGGATATGGACATGGAGGAAGAAAAAGATTCAGACAAGTTAAAAAAATGCTGGGCCAGGCTACTTACGGAAACAGACCAACCGTGCTTTTCTGCTTCCCATTTGCCCTAAGCTCCTTTGATATTATTTCCCCCTTCAGTTTTGCCCAAGACTGGGACTGGCTCACATTTCAACCTGAACTTGACTGTGGTTAGAACTCCTTTCTTGAATGCCTTACTGCACTTTCTGGTTTCATCAAGAGAGGTCACTGTGGCACTGCTACTAATGACAGCCTGTGCAGCTGGCAGAACAATGCAAACATGTAGTCAGTCAACAACCCCAGGACTGGATGGTATCAGGCACTACGGCCAGGCAGTGAGAACAAAGAGGTGCATAAAGGAGGTGGTCTGGACGGCGCTGGAGAGCAGAGGAGTAGGAATAGAGGATGCCGGGAAATATGCTAAAACAGTGAATATGCGCCAGAGCATCAGTGGCAAAACCATCATTTGGTAGGTGTTCCTTTACCTGCATTTATGTAAAGTCTTAAAACCGAAGAACTACTTTTTAAAAGATCTGATTAACTTGCATCATGTTTATTCTGTATTTCAAAATACCTCGTAGGCATATCTTCAAACAAGCAAGTAAACAGACAAAACAAATCCTCAGGAATCTTTTTTTGAGAAATAAACTCACATGTGGTATTACCTTTTACAAACAGAAGTCGCTACAGCAGGCAACAATGAAACTCTATCCACTACTTTCCCCTAAAGCAGTGAGATTGAGGCCCTTGATTGAGGCGCTTTTAAAAACCCTCCTGCCCGGGGTTCATCCCGGGCGGATGACATCAGAACCTTTGGCAAGGGGGCAACCTTAGCGTCTGTTAAAGCTCCAGGAGACTCCAGTGTGCAGCCACGACTGAGAGCCAGTGCCCCAGGATGTCCTCAGCCCCAGTCATCAGATTGGGTTCTTGTCCAACACTGAAAATGAGATTTTATAAACGATTTTTTTTTAAATCTATTTCACGGAAACTGCTTGACAAATGAAGGGCCATTGGGTTCTAAAATTTTAAAAATTGCACAATAGGGCTGTTGCCACAGTTTGTTGTAAGGAAATGATGGAGCTGTGAGCGGGTACCCTTTTGAAGCCTGCCGCAATTATTTGTGGGTCATGTAAAATGAGTTTTATGTCAATATAGTAGAAGCTGTTTTGTGTGGTTAAGTAGTTTTGCCTGGTTAAATAAGCAAACAAAGGTGGAATAGGGAAAGGAGCAGAGTCTGATTTGCTTTGTGCTCACCAGATAAGTGGCCTCCCTTTCTCTTGGTTTGGTGTAGAATGGAAACTGTCTCGCCCATCTCCGCCCCTGGTTTGTAATTAACAGAAGCTCACTGTTAAAGAGACCTTGGTGCGTGACTTGATTTTTATGACTTCTCTCTTAATCCGTGACTGTCCTTTTCACTGAAGTGAGCTTTAAGCTATGTATACACTTACTGCATGATGAGAATTGGTCTTATTAAAAAGATTGTTTGGAACATTTAGTTTATTGCAATCTGCGGTGATGGTTTTTAATGCATAAAAATTGCTAAAATATTTTTTTCTGCTACAGTCCGGACACAGTATGTGAAGAGTAAGAGAAAATAAAAATGTCTGACTAAACTGAAAAGTGTTCAACTCCATTTCTAGTGAAAGATCTCAAATGAAAGCAATAATGAAGTTCATTTCCTCTATTAAATTAATTTTAAAATTATAGTGTGTAGTACAGATGAAAATATGAATGGAACTGTTATATCTGTCCATTGCTGGAGACCACGTAATGTGGCAGAAAATGTTTGAAAAATAATTTGACAAAACTTATAAGAGCTTTAGAAATGTCATACCCTAGGGGCGCTTGGGTGGCTCAGTGGGTTAAGCATCTGCCTTTGGCTCAGGTCATGATCTCAGGGTCCTGGGATCAAGCCCCGCATCAGGCTCCCCACTCAGCGTGGAGTCTGCTTCTTCCTCTCCCTCTGCCCATGATCCTGCTTATGTTCTCTCTCTCTCAAATAAATAAATTCTTTAAAAAAATTCATACCCTAAGTAATAGGAATCAAATAATATTAATATAATACACAATGTTCTTAATATTATGGTTAAATACTATGAAAGAATAATAAATTTTATAACATACGTGATGCTCACTGACAGGAAACTCTACCTTATAAACTTAAAAATGGGGAATCCTGGAAGTTAAGTCACTGAGACATCAGAACCAGTCCAAATTACAGAACCACTTTTAAATATAATAAATATAATAATATATACTATAATATATAAAATATATAATAGAAATATAATAAATATAATAATATATACTATAATATATAAAATATATAATATAAATATAACAAATATAAAAAATTATTTTTAAATCCACACAAAATGGGGCGCCTGGGTGGCTCAGTTGGTTAAGCGACTGCCTTCGGCTCGGGTCATGATCCTGGAGTCCCGGGATCAAGTCCCACCTCGGGCTCCCTGCTCGGCGGGGAGTCTGCTTCTCCCTCTGACCCTCCTCCCTCTCGTGCTCTCTGTCTCTCATTCTCTCTCTCGCAAATAAATTAAAAAAAAAAAAATTTCTAAATCCACACAAAGTAATACCTTTTCTGGTGACAAATGGTAACTACACTTACTGTGGTGAACATTGTATAATGCATACAATTGTTGAATCACTATGTTGTGAACTGAAAGGGAAAAAAAGTAATACTTTTTCCTTGTTTTTCCCCAAATATTTATTTATTTATTTGAGAGAGAGACAGTGCACGAGTGTGTGTGTGTGCGTGTGTGCACGCGAGCGCGCGCACGCACGCGCGCGCAAGTGGGGGGGAAGGGCAGATTCTTGAAGCAGACTCCTGCTGAGCAGAGATTCCCAGCAGGGGGCTCAATCCCATGACCCATGAGACCATCACCTGAGCTGAAACCAAGAGTCAGTTGCTTAACTGACTGAGCCACCCACATGTCCTCAAAAGTAATACTTCTCCTTAAAATTAAAATTAGGAAATAGAGCAAGAGTGTATGTTTATTTAAATATCCACAAATGAAAATATTTGGAAAATAACTGAATCTAAATGCCTAACAATATACTACGTGAGATGTAGTATATATATAGTTATATATAGATATAACATCTATATCTATATATAACATATTATTGAGATTTGTGGATATGTTAAAGCCATTACTTTTATAACTTAAAAATTATCTGTGAAGCAACATAACAAAAGCTCATGCCATACATGTGATCAAGAATGAGTTGACACGAAGCTCAAGGAACAAAGATGAGTTACTTAACATGTGGAGCAGGGTGAGAAAAAGTCAAGCAGTATGAAAGCTTTGCTCTAATACAGGTGACAGTTATTACAGGACTTGAGTTGCAGAGACAATAATTTATATTGGGGGATTAATAAGGCTCTAGAAAGAAGGAGGGGGGCATGTAAAATGAGATCTAAGAGGACAATATCAGCAGGCAGGTATTTGTGTAAAGTTGGGAGGGTCAATCAAAGGGAGAAATACATGAGTGCAGAAAGCATGTGGGGGAAGTATAAATAAACTATTTTCTTAAGAAAAAAATAGTTCATACCCTCTTACTCAGTAATTCATTCATTCATTCATTCATTCAATCTACCAATATTTATTGAGCAGTTACTTGGAACTTATACTTCCAGGTGTTCTGGTTATAATGGTGAAAGAGACAGTCCCTGTGTTCATGGGGTTCATATTCCAGAGCATGAGACAGGGAAGAAGCACTGGGTTAACAAAAGTGCTATGAACTTATATTGGGTACACTAATAGTGGATGACTCTGCTTCCAAATATTTATTATTACATTTAATGACAATAATAACCATATGAAGTAGAAATTCTGTCAGGCTCCTTTAAATTAGTGTGGTAGAGTTACAATCTGGATATTAACACCCAAACTAAAATTGCATCCTGTAAGTAAATTTCCAACAGAAGAATATGGATCAGCGGGAGGAGGGATTATAACTTCTTCGAAGATGTATATAAACCAATAGTTATTCATTCATGAGACTTTGTGCCCCTCCCATTGCTGTCCTTTAGGATTTTACCTGGACCTTGAGATTTAGTATAAAGTCCTACCTTCCAGATTTAAGAAATTCATTTCAGGGCGCTTGGGTGGCTCAGTTAGTTAAGTGTCCTTTGCTTTCGGCTCAGGTCATGATCCCAGGGTCCTGGGATCCAGCACCAAGTTGGGCTCCCTGCTTAGCGGGAAGTCTTCTTCTCCCTCTCCCTCTGCCCCTCCCCCCTGCCTGTGCGCATTCTCTCTCTCTCTCTTTCACTCTCTTACATAAATAAATAAAACCTTTCTTTAAAAAAAGAAATTCATTTCATTTAATGAAGAACTATTTGCTTGGAACCTATGATATGTTGAGCATGCTGTTAAACCCTCAGGACACTGTCAATAAATCCTGCTCTCTGTCCTCAGAGAGCATGGAATCTAGTGGAAGAGACCAAAGACTGAGTGATCAATGCTGATAGTAATGCACTCCAAAACCAAATCGAGGAATCAGGGCCAGCTTTCTGAGGGAGGTGTTATTTGAGCAGGGTTTTGAGGGGTGAGTAAGTAAGGCATGGTAGAATACATTCAAAAGGAAGGGCACAGTGATAATAAAGACCTTATTATTTATTAAGTTCTTATACTGGATGGCATACATTTTACATGCATTAATTAAATCTCACCCTTTCGAAGTAACAGAGGTATTACCACTGTTACCATTGTCTCTATGTTAAAGATGAAAAAACTGAGGCACAAATCTGTTAGGTGTGACTCTAGACCCTGATGTTTATCCTTAGGGACTAACTAGACTATTCTACCTCTCATAGTATCAGGGCCATTTCCCCAACTCCAGTGCATTCTATTGGCTATGCTATGCTTAGTTATTTTCTGTTCTTGCGTATGTTCTATCTCCCAACTATACTAGACATTCCAGAGAGCTGCATGCCATGTTTCTTACTACACCATGCACATTACTTTACAGGTGTGCTGGTTTCATTTGACCTGCTGATTGAAGAAGAAATGTCTGGTTTCAGCAAACCAGTAATTTTTTTTTTTGAAGTAAAGGAAAAAGAAATCCCTTTGAGAGAGATTATACTGGTCTCTTTCAAATGTTAGAATCATCTGAACATATTTAATTTTCTTTAATTATTTCTTCATATATCCCACATGCATCAATGTTTCAAGAACATTCTTTAAATCTTTTACATGACTTATTTGCTAATAACGAGTTGTCTACATTTAATCCATAACCTGTTGGGTAATCTTTTTTTTTTTTATCTTGCAAAATGATCTCCTCCAAACTGTGATAGGTATTTTTCTTTAGGAGATAAGGCTACATTGTTTTGCTCTCATGTACATGTTTTCTGGTGACTTTGAACCAAAAAGCCAGCACTCCATGATTTCTATGGTGCCAACTGGTTCTCAGACTATGGCCCTCCTGGGGAATTTTTGACTTCCTAGATATACAGACTGTAATTATTTCTTTTGCCTCCTGTGAAACCTTCTGTGCTGTTTTTAACGTCTGCAGTTTCTTTTCCAGATCTGCTATGTTTTTCTTAAAGTATGGTAACCACATTGCAGGACATACTTCTAGGTGGTCGTTTCCTCAAGGATAGGAAGCTTATCCTGGAGAAATGAGGCTGGAGCAAGTGAGAATTTGTTTGCCATGTGACCAGCACTCCCCCTAAGGTATGGACCTAACTCAAAACCAGGGACTCAAAGTGTGGTGCCCCAGGGCTTAGCTTCCATGGGAGGGGAGGAGGCGGCACAGGCAAAGGGGACAAAGGACAAAGGGAGCTGAGCACAGGCAAGGGCAGGAAAGAGGGTGAGCATCCAAATAAAAATTAGCTATGTAGTCCTGCAGGTTAAGTGAACCCTGTGGTTTACCCAAGATCAGATTCGTTGTGAATTTCTCAAAATGCAGATTATTGGGCCCCAGCACAGACCTGTTGGATTATCTGGGGGAGAAGTGAGGGAGATTGTGCAGAAATCTGTGCTTTGGACAAATTCCCCCAGGTAATTCTCATGCACAATAAAGACTAAGAATCATTAAGATAAAATGTTGGTACAACATTTTACAGGTGATTACCCTTGCTCTTAAGAAAACATTTGGAGTGTGCAAATGTCCAGGAAATAACCTTTTAAACCTTTCTACTTGTCCAATTGCTTCTATTGAAAGACCTCCCTGAGAAAAAAGGCAATTTAAAATTGCATGGCAAGAACAAGATAGCACATTTTCACGTTCTTTTCAACTAAGCTTAAAGATACACTCTTAAGTGCTTTCTGGTTTTTACTTCAATAGATTGCTTAAAGTGGTTGCTCCAAGTCAGGTCAAATTCAGCTGTAGCACTAGTTCAGACCAATTTTTCTTTTGGTCTGGAGGCATACACAGATCTGAGCACGTCAAATTTCATTTTAAGAAGGCCTCCTTTCTTAAAGTGAGTGAGAGGGAATCCTCTTTTTCCCTACAAACCCTTTTCAACCACTTTGATGCCTGAAATTAATTTTCCGGCAATGAGGCTTTGAGGAAAGTTAGATCTGAGAGCTCTAACACACCAAAATGTCAGGTGCTTTTTCTGAACTTGCCTAAGGAGGCATTTTGATAAAGTAAAGGGGGCAGGGCGAGGCCTGGAGGGGAGGGGTGTGCTGAGCAACAAGGAGCTGGATCCTTCAGAAGACCTTGACCCCTATCATCAATTCCCAGGACCAGCCCCACCCTGTCACCACTTATTTCCCCCAAGAGTAGGGGACAGCTGTTTGGAGACAATGGCTGGTGCTCCCAGAAACATAGCTATTTGGAGCTGAAGGCCCCACTTGCTCAAAATCTGGCCCCTTGTCTAAAAGGAACAGAGGAAAGATTGTTTCGCTTTAGTCAAATAGTAGATCAAACCAGGGAAAACTGATTAGTCCATAAAAGCCTTTCAGCCAGTCTATATTTGCTATACAGAAAAAGAAAAGCATTCTATTTTAGCTACTCTGTACCTCCTCCCCGAGCTGCCTTAATTAAGGGTCACTCCAGGATTTTCAGAGTTTTCTTTGGTGGCTTCAGAGGGAAAGATAGGAGGTGGCTTTGAACAAACAGGAACCTCACCCATAAAGCCAATCTCAAATTTCAACCTCAGTTCTTTTGCCAGCTAAAGCATCCATATAGAGAAGGGAGTGGGCCGTTGTGCCAGGGAATTCACCCTTAGGGAAAGACAAAACCCCAACAAGCAAGGACTAACAAAAGATTATCTCAGAAACAACCCTTCACTTTCAGAGTGAAACACACTCTAGGTCTTAATTTCTTATCATTGAAGATAACAAGTCCAAATACTGGGACCTGGATCCCCATGGTGGAAGAGTACAGCATGTACTTCGGGTCTAAAACTTTGTGTTCTCCAAATTGTAGTCAGGGGTCAGGTGAAGTCTCTCGAATACTTTCTGATGACCCCCAAAGTCTCCTCTGGTTCTCTCAGTTTACAGCTTGGCTGTGCTTACCCGTCTGGTAACTCTGGATGATCTTCGGGTGTCACCTAGTGATTCTGTCCCCAAGCTCCCACACTGCCATCCCCAAGTCTGACGGCATTTTCTAGGAGGATTTGAAGAAGAGCCAAATGGAAATTCAAACAGGCAGAAAGCTCAACAAGAGATTAGCTCACAATAGATACGTGAGTTTGGGTGCCCTGCAGGGCAGTATTGTGCATGGAAAAGCTATTCGGAGGTTTACTTTGGTTTTAAAAAGTTAATACAGGCATCCCCTGATTTGCGGAAGGTCACATTGCGTCACCTTGCTTTAACAAAAGACCTACATTAGTACCTGCTTTCCCTAACCCGAAGAAAGCCAGAAAGGATTTTCGCTTTTACAAAAAAAAAGCCACAAAGTAAAAATAGCATTCATTGTTGGTATTGCAGCCAGCCCTGTAGACACAGTGTGCACCTGAGCCCCCTTCCCCAGGAGCCACACTCAGCATCTCAGCATCTCAGCATCTCAACATCTCAGCCTCTCCGCATCACACCGCCAGAGCTCTGACCTGTGTCTGTGAGCATTTGGGCTTTATCTCAATTTGTTCTGTGCATCTGTTAGCAAGATAGGTGCTAAGGTATCAGAAAAAGCCTAAGAGAGGTTATTTTTGTGGTCTGGGAATGCTCAAAACTTTTTCCATATAAATGAATAGTAACTGTCTCTTCACTTTATGCCACTTTATGCCAGTTTAGGAGAGATTTCATGGGAACACTGCTTTGGGGTAGCAGAAGAAATTTACTAAATTTACAAATTTAAAATTCAAACACTCAGCTATTTTTCTAAACTTTTAAGGTCAGTCCACATTTGATGAATCAAACTTATAATTCCATGGCTCTTTGTAATCTTACTAAGATGGCTAGTTAAAAATCATGAGACTATTTCAAATGCTTAAATATTCATCTTATACCGCATTATAAGGTTAATCTCTTGTCTGTATCAGTTGAAAATCTGAAACAATATAAATACATAAAGTATCAATCATGCACAGATTTCTTAATTCCAAGATATCAGTACCAAAGATTAGATCTCACAAATATTTTCTATATTAAGTTGTAAGTCTTCCCATCATTGAAAGATAAGTATCCATTAAGGGAAGAATTATGGCATTTCACACAATTTGGGAATTATTTTCCCATACAATTTTAGGCGGTACCTTCTCAACTCGGTGAGCTTTTTTTTAAAAGATTTATTTATTTATTTGAGAGAGAGAGAGTAAGAGAGAGAACATGAGTGAGGGGGCATGGGGTTAAAGGGGGAGAGAGAAGCAGATTCCCCATGGTGAGCAGGGAGCCCAAATCTGGGCTTGATCCCGGGACCCTGGGCTTGATTCCAGAACCCTGGGATCATGATCTGAGCTGAAGGCAGACACCTGACCAACTGAGCCACCCAGGTGGCCCTCAACTTGGTGAGCTTCTTAATGACCAGGGATTTTAAGCAGGACTTGACTGATCCTTATCTCTGACCCTAAGAGTTGTTATACCTGACTGTATTTGTGGTGGCTGGATTGATGACTCCATTACTCAGAAGGAAGCTGTCAGGTAGTCTCAGAGATAGAATTAATTACACAGGGACTAAATATTTGGGAAAGAACCCCCCAGATGTTGCACCATAATGCAGAGGGCTCATTAGATTGTATGTTTCTTTGGCTCTTAAGATATATAATATTTTTCCATTGAACTCTGAAGATCTACAGACCTGATGGAATGCTCCATTCTTTTTTTAAATACTTCCTCTTTCTTACTGATATTAAATGATACCTGCTTGAATATTGACTCTCCTGTTGTGATTTTGAGTACTTGATCATAATCTTTGAAGTCATTCTGTTAACACTGAGATCAACTTCAGAGTGATGTTGAAAGGCTGCCTGGAGAGCTATTTGATGCAGATTCATGGGAACATACATGGATCATAAACTAGGCAACTCCTCTGCTAAGGGCTGAACAAGTTTTCCATGCACCTTAGCTGGTCATTTCTGCCCTCATTCCTTCCCTCCCCCTACGATCCTCGTTCTTGCCAGAAATACCTGTATGAAATAATGCAGGTAATAATGAAGACCATATAATAATGGAGCTCAAAACACAGAAGAGCCCACTGTTTGGATGGGGAGGATATGCTATATTCTGAAAAGCCAGGTAGATAATAGGAAGTGTCCATTGGGAGCTAAAATTTACTGCTCATATAATCAGAAAAGTAGTGTTGGGGAGATGTCCAAAGATGGGGTAAAAGTTGATGGTAAGATGTACTTCCAGTATGAAATGGAAGGAAACAACAGTAAGCAACTAACCAACCAATCAACCAACTAAAATTCTAGCAAAAAATAAAAAGTAAAGTAAAACACTAGTGAGCTCCATCTCAAATGACTGAATTACCTGGGTTCCAATCCTTATCCTGCCACTCACCAATTGTGCAATTTTAGGCAGGTGGTAAGTGCTCTGATCCTTATTAGCTTATTTATTTGTTAAGTGGAAACAAAACCTACCTCCCAGACAGAGATGTATTTCCCACTAGGAAGACTTGTCCCATGCTTAGAACACCAGGGAAGTGTTTAAAAAAAACCAAAATTTTGCTTTGTTAATGTGACATTTGATACTTCAAAAGAAAAATGATTAATGTGTTATTAAGAAATCATAATTCTGCTGCATTTCCCTACACACATTTTCTAGTTTATTTTAATTATCATCTTGTGTTCACCAGAATTTCTTTTTCTTTTTGGTCCATGAGGCCATTAAAGTCCAGTACCTGGCTCAGTTCCCAGAGTTATTATGAGAATTATATATATGTGAAAATTAAAAGTTTGGTAAATGTAATAAGTGGCTGATAATTTTTAATGTGAGGGAGACAAAAAGTTAAAGTAAAATAAGAATTTCATGGTTGCTTTACTTCCTCTACCTGCTGGGGAAAATTTTGTCTTTGACTAATGGCATTCAGGCCTCCTTCAGCTTTACCAGCCTTATCCAATAGATTCCTGGGGAGGAAACCTTAAAAAGGGAAAAAGATCACTTGTTGCAGAGAAGAAAGATTCGATATCTAAAGAAAAAGAGAAAGCATGAAAAAAGAATCTAGACCTTGCATGCATTTGAAACCTTTTGGTATCTATTCCTTTTGGAATAAAAGGATGACTTTGGATATCAGCACACTGTGGTGAGTCCTCAGAGTAAGAGAGAGATGTGAAATTATTTTTTAAAATGGTTTAAGGCATTTGTCTCAGAATTTTCTTCATATCTAGCCTTTTCACAAGAGAAAGGTAAAGAACTAAATTGCTTTTCAGCAATTTGTTTTACTGATGGATTGTTGTATCTTTCACCCCAAGTCTCTGGTGGAATGAGTTTGAGGTCAGAAGAAGCCATTTGGGCTCTGTGCTGGTTATATTATCATTATGATCATCATTATTATTATTATTTAATTCCAACTACATAGAGAAAAGTAGAGGGTATCATGGAATCCATGTAAGCAAAGAAGGTGAGTTCAGCAACGAAGAACAAGGCCTTCCAAATCAAAAGCATGTAAAACATGGTATAAACCAGTTCAACAGATGTGCTGAGCACCTGCTTTGTCTCAGGCATGGTGATAGAGCTTGCAAAGTTTATAAACAAAGGTCTCTCTCTCTCTCTCTTTTTTTAAGATTTTTTTTTTGAAAGACACAGAGAGAGAAAGAGAGAGAGCAGGGGCAGATAGAGAGGGAGATGTAGAGAAGCAGACTCCCTCCTCAGTGAGCCCGATGTGGGGCCCATGTAGGCTCGATCTCATGACCTTGAGATCATGACCTGAGCCGAAATCAAGAGTTGGAAGCTCAACTGACTGAGCCACCCAGGAGGTCTCTCTTTTAAGAGGATCACAGTCTTGTGGAGGAAATATTCAAACTTCCTGGACATACTAGATAGGAAGGGTTATCATACAGAAAAAGCATAACAAAGTTAAACTGTTATATACAGAACGGAATGATTCATTGTGAATAGAAGAATTGAGACCAAATTCATGAAAGAAATAGAATAGTTCAACTGAACCTTGAGGTGGAGATTGGATTTAGACTGGTGTTGCTGAGAGAGAAGGGAAAAGTTCATGACTTCATCTTGAAGCAGAATATGCTTGTGATAACATTCTGATATATACGAGTAAGACAAAATTATATATATCATATATCATATGTCTGTGGTGAACACAGATATAAAAATCCTACCAAAATATCAGCAAAAAAAAAAATTCATCAACATTTTGAAAGATAATATGTAACAACAAGGTTGGTTTACTAGCGGCACACAGTTGGTTTAATATTAGGAAATCAAGTAATGTAATTCACCACATTAAAAAGTAGAAGAGAAAAATTCCATGGAAAAGTTGATAAAATATGATCATTAATCATTATAAAAATTTCTCACTGATATAAGGAATTTCTGTAATCTGACAAATGAACACTGAGATAACTTATTCAAAGACAGTCTAAAATCAAACCATCCACAAGATCACTGGATACAGTAGTAATTTAATTGCCTGGAAGAACAAAACTCAATATTATTTGGAGAAAACTAACAAAATACAGAATCTCTACAGCATATCATCCAAAGTGTCCAAATGTTAGATACCCTAGGAGGCAGAAAACTATGCCCATAATTAGAAAAAAACGCAGTAACAATCGAAGTATATGTAAAGATCTGAAATTAGCAGACAAGGACTTTAACACAGCTATTGTAAATATGTAAGGGATTTATGGGAAAAAAGGGGCAGATTTTTGAGCATTGATAATAACAACATAGAAGGAAAGCTATTAAAAAAAGAAGTGGAAATTATAGAAATGAAATATACATTAACAGGGAAAAAATTATAGTATTGACCTAAGGAGAGAGGATACTGTATAGGAAAGGATCACTAAGCTCTAAAACAGGTCAACAACCATTCAAACTGAACTTCAAGAGAAAAAAGAATGACGCACACATACAAAAACAGGCCTTCAATGACCAATGGGAAAATATGAGGTAGTCTAACATTTGTGTAATTGGAACCCCAGAAGAAGAAGATATTTTCCTCAGAGAAAATATCTGAAGGAATATGGCCAAATGTGTCTTGAATTTGGGTTAAAAAATCAACATACAAATCCAAAAATCTCTGTGAAACTAAGCAGCATAAAAACAAAGAGAAATATACATAGTAGAGAAATCATAGTAAAACTGCTTAAAATCAGTAATAAAAGGAAATTCTTAAAAGCAGATAGAGGAAGAAAAGACATATTAAATAGACAAATACAACAGTAAAATTATGGCTGACTTTTTATTAAAAACAATGGAGGCCAGGGAAGCAATTGAATTGGGTCTTTAAAGTGCTGAAAAGAGAAAAAACTGTCAACCTAGAAGTCTATGTCCAGTGAAAATATCCTTACAAAAGAGAAGCAAGTGAAGACATCTTTCCCAGTTAAACTAAAATTAGAAAATTTGACTCCAGGGACCCTAACTATAGAAAATATTAAAAGTTCTTTAAGCTGAGAGGAATTGATGTCTGATGGTATCTTAGATCCATATAAAGGAATCAAGAGGGGGCACCTGGGTGGCTCAGTCATTAAGCATATGACTTCCGCTCAGGTCGTGATCCCAGGGTCCTGGGATCGAGCCCTTCTTTGGGCTCCCTGCTCAGCGGGAAGCCTGCTCCTCCCTCTCCCACTCCCCCTGCTTGTGTTCCCTCTCTCACTGTGTCTCTCTCTGTCAAACAAATAAATAAATAAAATCTTAAAAAAAAAAAATAAAGGAATCAAGAGGACAGGAAATCAAGACAGTGATATTGGCAATAGGGAGAGATAATAATTCAGTGCAACAGAAGGGAGGGTCCAGGTATAGACCCACACATATCTAGTCAGGGATTTGTGATTTCCCTATTCAAGATCAAGTAGGTTGAAGTAGAATCTGGATACACTTATAAATTCGAAGCTACGGAGTTATGGAGGCCCCACCCAAAATGTGAGCCCTGGACATTTGGAAGTGCGAAAATAGGTTTTAGTGACAAGCAACAACATCATTATGTGGGACAGGTGGAAGGTAAGGAGCCAAGAAAAGCCGTTTTCAGAGTTTGCCCAACACAAGACTCCTTCCCTACCACAGTGTACCACATCTTTACTGGAAGTGGTTCTATCATTCTCCTGGACAAAAGGAATCCATTGAATTCCAGTTTAGATCAGAGAGTCTTTTTAAAAATGACAGTGTACTAGTTATCAGTATTCTTGAAAGGCCAAAGAAGTTTGAATGAGGTTCATATTTTGCTTGGAAATGATCATAGCAATTAACATGTGTTGAGCAGTTACCACTGACAAACAGTACTTTAAACACTTTCCAAGAATTCTATTTTCATTTCCCAACAGCTCATATGACCATTATTTTTGAGACGAGAAAATGAAGATCAATTACCCAACACCATAAATCTAATCAATATAAAAGCTAATATAAAAACCCAGGTAGTCAAGCTCTAAAGCCCATAATCTTAACCACTATCTGCCTCCCATTCATGCAATAAACACTTTCACACCTCCTTTTCTTGGGACTTATTTACCCACATTTGATCATTGCAATTCATGTTACATTTCTTACTTGGCATACCATTTTCAGATAAACCCCAATAGCCATTATGTTTATGGATCTGTGGAAGCTATCATAAGATTGTGTCCAAATGTACTCTACATTCCTACTCTACAAAGGGTGTGTGTAATTGGATTATCTGCAAAATACTGAGGCACAAGTTCTCGACATCACACTAATATTAGAAACACCATTCTCATGTTCTCCAACCTCCTTTAATAAACACTTCCCCACCCTGTAACTCAACCTCTAGGCTTTCCTTGTGACCAGTCTGGGCAAGGATGGATTGTTACATTTTCTGAATATGGGTTGTTACCCCTCTCTTTCTGACTCATGTTTATCATGATTATTTCTTGGTTTCCTTATTCTCCTTTGTATGAGATATCTAAGTTTCAGAGAAACTCATGCTCATTTCCTTATCTTATACTAAACCAAATACTCTCAGAAAAACCTACAGAATTCTTATATTTAACCAACATGGATGGAATAAGAACTTAGTATTTATGTGACTCCCTTATCTGAGCATGTTTAAGGCAGAGCTGAAAATCATTTTGCTAAATGTATTAGCTACTGCACCAGGCTTTAGAGAAATAAAGATGAGTAAGACTTGGTAATTGCCCTCAAGAAGCTGCAGATTCAGTGGTAGACTTGTTAATGGACCTTTGTTTAACATTCCGTAGATTTAGACAAATGCCAGAGAAGAAAACCCAGCCAGAGAAGCAAGAGGCCTGACATCCAGTCGGAGACCCTACAACTGCAGAAACCACATCTCTATATATGATGATGGAATGAATTGGCCATTTGTAAAAACAATAAATAGCCATTGAATGTCCACCATGTGACAGACATTGTTTTAGGGCCTCTAAGTATAATTTTTAAAAATCACCACAATCTTATGATTACTATTATTACCTTTATTTCATAGATAAGGAAATTGAGGCACAGAAACTAGGGTAACTTGCTCAGGGTCACCCATGTGTCAGGAGCAGAATTTGCATTTTTAACACCAAAATCACCTGTCTCTACTAACTGGGTAGTCTCAGGCATGTTATTTTCTTAAATGTCAAACAACAACAGTATTTGGTCAACTTCAAAATAATAATACAATTAACTGAGTAGCTATTATATTTTCAAGTACCATTTTAGATTCTAAAAATAACAATAGTAAGCCTTGCATTCATTTGTGTGCAACATTCAGGCCATATATCAAGAAGCCTAGCTAGATATAAATAGATCTATTTATTTCTTAATCTGTTCAATATTTATTTACTAACTATTCTGGTGTAAACTCTGTCCTAGCTAAAGCCAGCAGATATATCCATGAACATAAAACTTTTAGGCCTCAAGAAGCTCACACTACAGACAGAAGAAGCAAACAATAAATACATAAATAAGCAAATAAATGAAGCTGACTTATAATGGTATACTTTGCTTTTCTACAACTATCACCATACAGTAAATGGTTTTTCATGTTGTAAAGATGTAATGGATCTTTTTATTTTATTTTTTCAATACTTGAGGATATATATCATCCTTTGAAAAGCCTTTGTATGTTGGAGTATATTCCCATGCTGCGATCGATATCTTCCTTCCTGTGTCATAGACAGAATTCAATATGCACTTCTTCTAGCTGTAACACAGGTGGATGTGGGCGCCTCCAATCAAGTGCATTGCCATTGGATTTGAGTTGGAAGGAGCAAAGGAAGTTGGCTCTGCGAATACTCCTATTTGCTGATAAAGGTGGAGGTAAGGCGTCTGTCTTTTAGGGATTGTAAAGTCCAGTCCCTGATATAAAAGGGCAGCAGAGCTAATAGCAGTGGGACTACCATGGGGTTCCTGGCATCTGGTGTCTGCTAGCCATGATGGCAGCAGCAGGAACAGCAACTTTTATGCATTTTATGTGGACATTTAGGCCCAGGCCCATCTCTCCTTCTCTCCCAGTGATACTATGAACTACTGTATGCCAGTTAATATATTCCTTGTAAACTAGATAGTGGATTCTGTTACTTGTGACTGATCCTTAACCTATTCAATAATTGTTACCAGCAGTAGGTGCAGGGAACATGCCTTCACTTAAAGGAGAAGCTAATAAAGGAGAAGCCTGGCTGAAACAAAAAAACTGATGAGAATAAGAAAATGAGATTCTGGTAATCCATTTCACATAATGCTGGAAGAATTTCTTTAATTGTCATCATCACTCACCCGGAATAACATGCCCAGTGCAGACGAGGCCTTGCAGGACCGAGTGGATGCTGCCTTAGGGCAATGGGAGAGACATAAGGAACACAATACTAGGTGGGCTGCTGTTTCCTGCTGTGTGGGAGGGTGTAAAGGAAGACAAGGTTAGGCTCAACATTTTAAATTCTCTTAATACAGCAGAGTCAGAGAACCAGAGAAGTTTCTATGATCGTCCTAAGAAAATGTTTTGGACCTGAAGACCTACGCGGTTAATATAGCTAAAAATTGTACAGACTCCTTGACCATGTTAGGATGCAGAATTCAACTGAGTAAATTTCAAAAATCTTATTGGCTTTGTTCAATGATTCATGAGTCAGGCAGCATCCAGTCTGGCAGATGGAAAGGAGCTCCAAGGAGCTGTACAAATGAAAACTTTTACAGGCTGAAGGGAGAAAGAATAAGGAAGTTATATTAGGCAAAAAAGTACATTAGTTATGGTAAGGTTACTTTCCTTTAGGGGATGGTAGGGCTCCATCAGGCAGATTACCTAATTAGTGCTGATCAGGGGATTCCTGATTGATTGGTGTAAGATTCCATTTCTGGGAGAGCTGAAACTGTAACTAAGCTAAGTCTCAGTTTGGTGATGTGGGGCTTAGCATACGTGTCTTTGAAAAACACTGTAATGGCCGTTTCCATAGATGATAGATATGTTTGGGAGATACTGACTTTGAGGTGGACTTCCAGATCTCAGTGGATTTTAAACTCTTGAAATGGCAGAGACCGAGTAGCAGTGCTTACTAACCACAGGCAATGTAGCTGCAATTACTGTAGTCATCAGATTGGTTTGTGTGGGTATGAGAATGGTCTGATCTTCAGAGATCTTTGGCAGTCATTGACTAATGACGGGCTTCCCAGGATGAAATAGCAAGGAAACCTTCAAATATCCATCTTGATCCCTTAAAACTCTGGATCTGTCAACCAGACATTGGCTTAAATAACCACAGTAGATTCATGGCCACTTACCAATTTTCAGATTTAACTCAGTTCACAAACCCAAAGCTCCTTCAATAAAGGCGAGGCCAGGTACTGTTGAGCATCCTGTGAGCATCCATCCAAGGAAATGACCCCTTCCCGGTGCAGCCCACATCTAGTGATGGGTCCTACTGGAGGTAAAAAAAGGCCTGGCCCCCTTGCTTTAGTTCAGGTCATCTCTCAAGGGCCATCTCAGCTTCAGAATTCCCTATGAGTTTGGCAGAGACCTTTGATGCAATTCTATCACAGGTAAATCTCTCCTTCTGCTTAATCCCTATCTGCTCTTACTCCCTCACAGGTGTTCCTGAGAACACCATCTATTAAAATTTCTGCATGCGAATCTGCTCTTCAGAGTCTGTCTCCCAGGGAACCAGGCCTAAGAAAGTTGGTGCCAGGATTGGTCCCAGGAATCAGACTCAAAATGAGATTTTGGAACTGTATCACCCATCAGTTAGCAATAAGGACCTCCTATACAATGGTATGTGTATATATATATATATACTAGGTGGGCTGCTGTTTCCTGCTGTGTGGGAGGGTGTAAAGGAAGACAAGGTTAGGCTCAACATTTTAAATTCTCTTAATACAGCAGAGTCAGAGAACCTGTGTATATATATATACACATAGCCTTTGATATGCTGTTATTGTGCAGTTATTAAAACTTTCATTGGTCATGTACTGGGACTATATGTGGAAGGAGATACGAAGGCAGGTGTAATAGGTCAGGTGTTTCAGGGACATACGGAAGTAGTAATTATAAGGAAAATGAGATTAGATGGCTATTTCTGAATGCCTTTAATGAATTAGGAAGAGGTAGTGAAATGTGAGGGTGATTAATTACCTATTTAATACAAAATATGAAGCCAGAAGCCTCCTTGGAAGCCTATAAAGACACTCTTATCTCCTGTAGTTGGAGAGCAGAAAAAGCTAAGGATCAGACCCAAAACTTAATAATATAGATAGCAGAGTTCCACAGGAGTTGAATTCTCAATCCCAGTAATTCCCAAGATCAGGGTGCTGATTAGGAAAGGTTGGTCCTGAGACATCAGGGTTAATGTACTTAAAAATCTTGAATGGCAGATTCTCTGAATTTCTGGGCCTATTGGAATGGCCCACTGTTCTCGGCCAAACTCCTGCACTCCCCTACCTTTGGCTGAAGATGGTGTTGAGGTCTCTGCTTTGCAAGACTACATGTGCTCCTTTGTGATCTACCTTCATCTCTCCTCCTGGCCACTAACTAGTATTAATTCTTAACATTGTCCAGCTGCAGAAGTGCTAGGCCTGAGAAGGGGGAAAGTGACTACACTCCAAGTGAACAGCAGGGCCTAGACCACATGCACTGGTAGGCGCTGTGGAGTATGGATGGGACCAGGTCCTGAGGGTGCCGCAGCAAGGTGGCGAAGGATACACAAAGTTTGATAAGAGATTTATAAATATAGGCACACTATCCCGTGATTCAGGATTTAACACTCCGGCAAGAATTTTGGGAGATGGTACTAATACGCTAGGTTAGCTTTTGAAATCCTAGAGAAAGTGATGTTCCAAATTAAGTGAAGTAAAAATGCCCAAACTTCTATGGCAAATGATAAAAAGAAAGGGGGGGGGGTGTGTGTCAAAAGGCTCAAAGAATTGGCAACATTTGAGTGGATCTATCATGAAAAGCCAGAAATCCACCACCAACCAACTTTGTTCTCTGTTGGAGTTTCTGGAAGAGACGCATCTACTAAACAATAAAGAATGTACTGTTAATAGGACAGCAGCAGCACTGAGAAGCTCAGTAGTCATTATCTTTTATAAGGAAGCCTAATGGGAGGGAGACTCACTGATGGCAATGAGAAGGAAAAGATCCCAAAGCAGGAGAGACAAGGTGGAAGAAATGTGATGAGCATGAAGATTGGCAGGCTGTGAGTCTGACCTGCAGAGAGCTACAGAGCAGGTAATTAGAAGGGAATCTATCTTGCTTTTGGGTGTGATAGGTGGGTAATGAACAAAGGTACTCAATATTTACAACCAATACCAAGGGATAAATGATTCAGGAAGCTGTCTACATTAGATTCCTATTGCTGCTGTAACAAATTACCACCAATTTAATGGATTGAACAAATGCGGATTCATTCTCCTATAATTCTAGAAGTCTGAAATGGGTTTCACTGGGTCAATATCAAGGTGTTGGCAGTGCTAGTTCTTACTGGAGGCTCTAAGGAAAAATTATTCCCTTGTCTTTTCCAGCTTCTAGAGGCCACCTGCATCTTTTGGCTCATGGCCCCTTCTTCCATCTTCAAAGCCAGCAGCATTGCATCTTCAATCTCTCTCTGACTTTGACCCTCCAGCCTCTCATCTCTTCCTCTGAGTCTGACCTTCCTGCCTCCCTCTATAAAGACCCTTGTGATTATATTAGGTCCCCCTGCAAAATCTCTTTAGCCGTGTAAGGTAACACATTCACAGATTTGGGGGATTAGGATATGGACACCTTTGGGGTCATTATTCAGTTTATCACACTATCCAAATAAACATGACAAGTACTTGCCAGCTTTCAAAACTGAGTCAGAATTCAGAACTAGAACCCATAGACCGAAGTAGAGGCCAGACCCCCAGAAGGAATTACTTTGTAACCCTGGAGCAGGTATATATGGGATGATTTCCTAGTCCTTCCCTAAAGGGACCTATAGCCATTTACTCAGAGAACCATCACTGAAAAAAGAGGGGTACTCAGACGTTTCAAGGACTGTTGGCCAAAAGTGTCTGATTTGACTTTAATACCCAGAGATCTGAAGGATCATTATGACCTGTTAAAGTGTGTATATACAGGAGCAAGATAATAAATTGATTCCTCACCCATGTTCAGCTGACTGTGGGTCCATTGTCCCCAAAGACCCACCCAGTGGTCATTTCCCTAGTCTCCAAATGCATAATTAAAGTGGACAGGTTTGGAGGTTGGAAGAACTCCACACCTTTTCTTTGACCCATGGGGTAAGAGCTTGGAAAGCTAAGGTCAATCCACATCCGCACTGTGGCCAAGATATTAAATTAAAAACAGTATTGTATCCTTTGGTAAATGGCAGAGACTAGTTCCACCCTTAAAGATTTAAGTGATATGGTGAGTGTAGTCCCAATAATATTTCCATTTAATTCACCGATCTGGTTCCTATAAAGAGTATATACATACTACAAGTTAATAGTGTATTATTGCAAATTCACACAAATAATTGCCCCAATTGCAACTGCTACTTATATGCGGTACTATGCTAGAGCTGGTAACAGGGACTCAGGTACAATGTATGTAGCCATCCATCGTTGAATGCATTTATTTTCACCCCTATCCAGAAGGAGAGCCAGAAACAGCTTGTATTCTCATGGAATGGACATCAGTATATCTATATGTTTTTGCCCCAGAGCTATGTTAAATCTCTATCCCTCTGTCATAATCTGAAGATAGCTGGGCCTTAAGAACTTTATATAGAACATCATAATGACATCATTCTAATTGGCTGGATGAACAAGAAATGGCAAATGTTTTTGGAAGGCTTGACAAGATGCATGGACAGCAGAATTTGGAAGATAAACAGTATGAAGATTCAGGGATCTGCTCCTTCCTGAAGATTTTATGACCCAAAGATCTGGGACATACTGAGACAATCCCTTCCAATGTAAAGGACAAAATGTCGTGTTTTGTACTTCTCATCACTAAAAAGCAAGCCCAAGATCTGGCAGACCTCCCTGGGCTTCAGAGGCAGCATATTCCACACTTGGTAATGTTTCTCTGATCAAGTAACACAGAAGGCTGCCAGCTTTGAATGGGACTCAGGTCAGAAGGGCTCTGCAACAGCTCCAGGCATTGGTATAAGCAGCCATGCTTACTTGAGCCATCAGACGTAGTGGACCTTGTGGCCTTAGAGATATCTAGCAATAAAAGGCACTATATGGAGTTTATGGCAGAACTGTGTAGAAGAATCACAAAATTGACACCTGCAATTCTGGAGCAAGGCCATGCGATCTGCAGCACAAAATTACACACCACTTTAAAGCAGCTTTTAAAAATTTTAGCATGCTCCTGGGATCTTATAACTTCTGACCATGAGACAAAGTGACTATGTTGCCAAACTGTCTATTGTGAGCTGAGTTCTGTCTGACCCAATTGAACCAGCTTAGGTAGGCCAAGCAACAAGCAAAATACCAGATTGGTATATCTGGGATCAGGCACGACAGGGCCAATGGGCACACGTAAACTGCACAAGCAGGTGGCGTGGACCCTTCACCTCTAGGAATCTTTAGTCTAGGGATAGAAAAGACTTCCTTCCTTTGCTAGCCCAAGGGTATTTCACCACCTCCCGTTGATATTCCTAACTCTGTCTTCACCGTTCTAAATAAATTCTTCATTGAGAAATCCTTATTTACCAACATTTGAGGATTTCATGGTTTCTTGATAGAACCTTGATGAATACAAGAAACAATAACCTGCCTGAGACTACTGACCTGAGAAACCTCACTTACCTGGAGGACCCTTGAATTTTCATTGCAAGAGTCACCTATTCTCTCATGCATTGTATATCTTAACAAGACATCAATGCTCTTTGTTATTTCCTGGTCACCTAGCCTTATCAGCATGTCATCAATGTAATCACCAACATATCTCATGGGATGGTAAAATAACTGAAATCCTTGTAGTTGTAATTTATGTGTTTGTCGACTCATGCCTTCAATGCTAAGGCAGTTTACAAGTCTGCCATAACCTTTATTTCCCGCTTGTGTCGGGATTTAAAGATAGCTGGAGGTAACCAAAACGCTCTCAGGTCTATCCTGCACATGTGTGAGGACTTGTAAATCCCCAGGAATATGTCATAGCTTTTTAAAGTTTCTATGGATGTCTCATTTCTCAGATTTTCCTTTTAAATTGTTGGCTAGTTATTGTTTGCTGTAGCTCATATCACACAGCCTTAGGCAGCTGTGATATTAAACCATTTCTGCTGATTGTTTTTGACAAACACACCAAGGATAGAGTTTTTCTCACTGAACAAGCTCTGATTCAGACCAAATAACACAAGACCTGTGAACTGGACTTTTCCAAGGAGCTGGCAGATAATCACAATTCTCTGGTCATGGGGCCTTTTGAGAATAGGAGTAAGTAAGTCATACAAAACACCACAAAACCTGCCATCTTTACTGAGATCCAGTAGTTTTTCTTGGATAAACAATCTTCAGATTGTTGTGAGCTTTCAGCCAATTGTCAGAGCTCTGAAGTTAATTTGGACAATTTTGCCAGTATTTTCATTGTTTTTATGAAGGAAAAATTTATGCAGCTCCTCCCTCTGCCATTCTCTAGCACGTATTCTGGAAACGAATTTGTTTACCTTGCTTTGCATCCTTCTGAAAGCCATACTATTTATTTATAGTCATGATGTTTACTTATTTATAATCACAAAATTATGACAACATATGACAAAACCCCATATTTTATAGCAAAAGAATTAATACAGTATGCTGAAACCAACAGAGTTCACTAGTTTTACCATATGCCCTACAACCCAGAAGTAGGGTAGTGGAATAGTCAATTGAGAACTCAGTTATGGAGTCAGCTGGGAGAAACTCCCTTGTGAATTTGGGTAATAGTCTTAAGAAAATGTGGTATGTAGGCTGAACTAAGCACCAGTATGTGACTCTGTGGTAACTGTAACTTGAATACATGGGTCCAGGAATCAAGGATAGAAGTGGGATTGGCTCTTGTCTCTATTAAACTAAATGCAAATATTTTGCACTTGTTATTGCTATAATTGCAAATAAATATATATTTTCTATTCTTATGTCTTGTCTCTCCTAATATGAATTTTCATTCAAGTTTAATTTAAGGATGAAACTGGGTCATATAAGAACTAGTAATATTGTTTAATAGGAACATTTTGTTGTGGCTATTTTGTGTCATAGAAGAAGGATCATATTGATGAGTATCTGAGAGAGAAGGGTAGGTACTATTTTCCATTTTTATGGCAGCTCACTATCTTCCAAATATTTTCATATTTGGGATATGTTGTCATCATGGAGATACTGTGCTCCCTTTCAAGACAAATTTCTTTTTTTTTTTTTAAGATTTTTAAATTTATTTTAGAAAGAGAGAGTGGGTGGGGGGAGGGGGGGGCAAAGGGAGAGGGAGAGAGAAACTTAAGCAGACTCCATGCTGAACACAAAGCCTGACATGGGGCTCGATCTCACAATCCTGAGATCATGACCCAAGCTGAAACCAAGTCAGGCACTTAACCGACTGCACCACACAGGCGCCCCTCAAGAGAACTTTCTATAGGGAACATAACTCATTGACAGCCTCCAGTTGCCACACCTTTACATATATCTTGATGTTCATACAAGTCCATATTTCCCTTGGGATGCTCTCAGCCAATGAATGAGCACAACAGGTATATTTGAAAAGTCATTTTTACGTATGATGAAAGATGGCAACTCAATTCATTTTTTTTTTCTGACGGGCTGCCAGTTGTCTCATGATCATTTATTGATAGTATGTCTTCAAGTATGTGTGAGTTCACTTCTGAAGTCTTACAGTGTTGTCCTATTGGTCAATGTATCTATCCTTTCACTAATACTATGATGCCTTAATTGCTATAGATTTATAAAAAGATTTGAGATCTGATTTAACTAGTCCTTCAAATATTCTTCCTCCTCCTCCCCTTTCTTCTTCTTCTTCTTCTTCTTCTTCTTCTTCTTCTTCTTCTTCTTTTTCTCCTTCTTCTCCTTCTCCTTCTTTTCTCCTTCTTCTCCTTCTCCTTCTTCTTCTTCTTCTCCTTCTCCTTCTCCTTCTCCTTCTCCTTCTCCTTCTTCTTCTTCTTCTTCTTCTTCTTCTTCTCCTTCTCCCTCT
>NC_058412.1:80724653-80812746 GCF_002201575.2 Neomonachus schauinslandi | reverse complement strand
CTGCCTACGGCTCAGGTCATGATCACAGGGTCCTGGGATCGAGCCCCACATCGGGCTCCCTGCTCGGCAGGAAGCCTGCTTCTCCCTCTCCCACTCCCCCTGCTTGTGTCTCTCTCTCTGTGTCTCTCGCTGTCAAATAAATAAATAAAATCTTTTAAAAAAAAAAAAAAAAAATTTTAAATCTTGATAAGTTCCATATTGAACATGCTTAAGTTTTTATTTAAATTTTATTAAATATATAGATACATTCAGGGAGAATTACTATATTTATTATGCTGAATGTTCCTATCTGTCCTCTCACTTTACTTGGGTCTTCATTAATATCTTCCCCCAAATCTAGTAATTTTCTCCAAAGTGATCTGGAACACTATTATTTAAAGGGGAAAAAAATGCAATAATACCAAATCATGGTCATATGAAATAACAACACATACACTTTTCCTGGATAAACCGAGGATAAGGGTAGGTATTTATTTATTTATTTTTATTAGGGCCTGCTAGGTGCTTTGCCTGGGGTTTTACACACATTTATTTTATTTATTTCTCATCAATGGTAATATTATTGTTCCCATTTTGTATATCAATAAACAAATTTCAAAGAGTTATGGTCACTTGCCTAAGTTCCCACAATTTGAATGTTACATGGCTGTAACTTGATACCACGTTAATCACACACCTAAATCAATGCTTTTTCCAACATATCAAATGAAATGAACAGTCTGAATAATGAAATAGGAAAAAACTTTGTAATTTTAAGACAGTTGCAAAAGTTGGGAGTAGTTTAAAAACAAACATAGAGATAATTCACGGGTTAAGAGTTGTTGTTTTTTTTTTTTTAAGATTTATTTACTTATTTTAGAGAGAATGAGACAGAGAGAGCATCCTTGGTGGGGAGGCGAGGAGCAGAGGGAGAGGGAGAGAGAAACTTAAGCAGATTCAGCACTGAGCGCAGAACCCAATCCAGGGCGGGATCTCACAACCCTGAGATCATGACCTGAGCTGAAACCAAGAGTTGGATGCTAAACTGACTGCACCACCAAGGCTCCCCTCATGGGGCAAGAGTTTTAAATAGACAATAAAATGAACTATACCCTAAGATATTTGCTGTCACAATCAGTAATAATCAAATGAAGGCCACGGCTAATCTTGGACTCATGAGAATCAGCTGGATCAGTATACTGCACAGATTCTTTAAGTGTCAACTCTATTGAAAGCACAGGACAAAGGATCAGATTTGAATTAGTTGCAAATTTGAACAGTAGGCAATAATGTAGATGGGGCTTATCCCCTTTGCCAGAGAAACTGGAATGTTCTGTGTTGTACTATTTCCCATGAGTTTTAAGCAAATGGGAATTTAAGTTCATAATATTAAGGTGCAAAAAAAAATGTCCTTCTCTCTCATTTTCTAGATTAATTTGCTCCAAGCACTCTGGTTTTAGGCTTTCATTGTCTTTGAATTATTTTGTTGTCTCTCAGCTAATTTCAATTCTGTAAGTTGTAGAAAACTGATAGCATTGCAATCAATTGTCTGTAGACGTGCAAATGGATTCTATCAAGTGAAGAGACAACTGATTTCTCTTCCCACCATGTTAAAAACTTGTTTCATTTCTTTTTTTTTTTAAGATTTTATTTATTTATTTGACAGAGAGAGAGAGACAGCAAGAGAGGGAACACAAGCAGGGGGA
Organism: Neomonachus schauinslandi; assembly: GCF_002201575.2. Classification (NCBI taxonomy): domain Eukaryota; kingdom Metazoa; phylum Chordata; class Mammalia; order Carnivora; family Phocidae; genus Neomonachus; species Neomonachus schauinslandi. The sequence goes on along the minus strand of NC_058412.1, from coordinate 80,811,061 downwards.
CTGGGAGAGTGAGAAGCAGGCTTCCTGCGGAGCAGGGAGCCAGATGCGGGGCTCCATCCCAGAACCCTGGGATCATGACCTGAGTGGAAGGCAGATGCTTAATGACTGAGCCACCCAGGCCCCCAGCTTGTTTCCATTTCTATTCATGATTTCATTTTAGCATTCCCGACTACCTCTTTTTTATTAAATTTTTTTATTGTTATGTTAATCCCCATACATTACATCATTAGCTTTAGATGTAGTGTTCCATGATTCATTGTTTGTGCATAACACCCAGTGCTCCATGCAGAACGTGCCCTCCTCAATACCCATCACCAGGCTAACCCATCCTCCCACCCCCCTCCCCTCTAGAACCCTCAGTTTGTTTTTCAGAGTCCATCGTCTCTCATGGTTCATCTACCCCTCTGATTGCCCCCCCTTCCTTCTTCCCCTCCTGCTATCCTCTTCTTCTTTTTTTTTTTTCTTAACATATATTGCATTATTTGTTTCAGAGGTACAGATCTGAGATTCAACAGTCTTGCACAATTCACAGCGCTTACCAGAGCACATACCCTCTCCAGTGTCTATCACCCAGTCACTCCATCCCTCCCACCCCACCCCCCACTCCAGCAACCCTCAGTTTGTTTCCTGCGATTAAGAATTCCTCATATCAGTGAGATCATATGATACATGTCTTTCTCTGTTTGACTTATTTTGCTCAGCATAATACGCTCCAGTTCCATCCACGTCGTTGCAAATGGCAAGATCTCATTCCTTTTGATGGCTGCATAATATTCCATTGTATATATATACCACTTCTTCTTTATCCATTCATCTGTCGATGGACATTTTGGCTCTTTCCATAGTTTGGCTATTGTGGACATTGCTGCTATAAACATTGGGGTGCATGTACCCCTTCGGATCCCTACTTTTGTATCTTTGGGGTAAATACCCAGTAGTGCAATTGCTGGATCATCTGGTAGCTCTATTTTCAACTTTTTGAGGAACCTCCATACTGTTTTCCAGAGTGGCTGCACCAGCTTGCATTCCCACCAACAGTGGAGGAGGGTTCCCCTTTCTCCACATGCCCGCCAATATCTGTCGTTTCCTGACTTGTTAATTTTAGCCATTCTGACTGGTGTGAGGTGGTATCTCATTGAGGTTTTGATTTGGATTTCCCTGATGCCGAGCAATATTGAGCACTTTTTCATGTGTCTGTTGGCCATTTGGATGTCTTCTTTGGAAAAATGTCTGTTCATGTCTTCTGCCCATTTCTTGATTGGATCATTTGTTCTTTGGGTGTTGAGTTTGATGAGTTCTTTATAGATTTTGGATACTAGCCCTTTATCTGATATGTCATTTGCTAATATCTTATCCCATTCTGTTGGTTGTCTTTTGGTTTTGTTGACTGTTTCCTTTGCTTTGCAAAAGCTTTTTATCTTGATGAAGTCCCAATAGTTCATTTTTGCCCTTGCTTCCCTTGCCTTTGGCGATGTTTCTAGGAAGAAGTTGCTGTGGCTGAGGTCGAAGAGGTTGCTGCCTGTGTTCTCCTTCAGGATTTTGATGGACTCCTGTCTCACATTGAGGTCTTTCAACCATTTGGAGTCTATTTTTGTGTGTGGTGTAAGGAAATGGTCCAGTTTCATTCTTCTGCATGTGGGTGTCCAATTTTCCCAACACCATTTATTGAAGAGACTGTCTTTTTTCCATTGGACATTCTTTCCTGCTTTGTCAAAGATTCGTTGACCATAGAGTTGAGGGTCCATTTCTGGGCTCTCTATTCTGTTCCATTGATCGATGTGTTTGTTTTTGTGCCAGTACCATACTGTCTTGATGGTGACAGCTTTGTAATAGAGCTTGAAGTCCGGAATTGTGATGCCACCAACTATGGTTTTCTTTTTCAACCTTCCTCTGGCTATTTGGGGGTCTTTTCTGGTTCCATACAAATTTTAGGATTATTTGTTCCATTTCTTTGAAAAACGTCAATGGTATTTTGATAGGGATTGCATTGAATGTGTAGATGGCTCTAGGTAGCATTGACATCTTCACAATATTTGTTCTTCCAATCCATGAGCATGGAACGTTTTTCCATTTCTTTGTGTCTTCCTCAATTTCTTTCATGAGTATTTTATAGTTTTCTGAGTACAGATCCTTTGCCTCTTTGGTTAGATTTATGCCTAGGTATCTTATGGTTTTGGGTGCAATTGTAAATGGGATTGACTCCTTAATTTCTTTTTCTTCTGTCTTGTTGTTGGTGTATAGGAATGCCACTGATTTCTGTGCATTGATTTTATATCATGCCACTTTACTGAATTCCTGTATGAGTTCTAGCAGTTTTGGGGTGGAGTCTTTTGGGTTTTCCACATAAAGTATCATATCATCTGCAAAGAGTGAGAGTTTGACTTCTTCTTTGCCGATTTGGATGCCTTTGATTTCTTTTTGTTGTCTGATTGCTGTGGCTAGGACTTCTAATACTATGTTGAATAGCAGTGGTGATAGTGGACATCCCTGCCATGTTCCTGACCTTAGGGGGAAAGCTCTCAGTTTTTCCCCATTGAGAATGATACTTGCTGTAGGTTTTTCATAGATGGCTTTTATGATATTGAGGTATGTACCATCTATGCCTATACTCTGAAGAGTTTTGATCAAGACAGGTTGCTGTACTTTGTCAAATGCTTTTTCTGCATCTCTTGAGAGGATCATATGATTCTTGTTTTTTCTTTTGTTAATGTATTGTATCACGTTGATTGATTTGCGGATGTTGAACCAACCTTGCAGCCCAGGGATAAATCCCACTTGGTCGTGGTGAATAATCCTTTTAATGTACTGTTGGATCCTATTGGCTAGTATTTTGGTGAGAATTTTTGCATCCATGTTCATCAGGGATATTGGTCTGTAGTTCTCCTTTTTGATGGGGTCTTTGTCTGGTTTTAGAATCAAGGTAATGGTGGCCTCATAAAATGAGTTTGGAAGTTTTCCTTCCATTTCTATTTTTTGGAACAGTTTCAGAAGAATAGGTATTAATTCTTCTTGAAATGTTTGGGAGAATTCCCCTGGGAAGCCATCTGGCCCTGGGCTTTTGTTTTTTGGGAGATTTTTGATGACTGCTTCCATTTCCTTAGTGGTTATAGGTCTGTTCAGGTTTTCTATTTCTTCCTGGTTCAGTTTTGGTAGTTGATACATCTCTAGGAATGCATCCATTTCTTCCAGGTTATCTAATTTGCTGGCATAGAGTTGCTCATAATATGTTCTTATCATTGTTTGTATTTCTTTGGTGTTGGTTGTGATCTCTCCTCTTTCATTCATGATTTTGTTGATTTGGGTCATTTCTCTTTTCTTTTTGATAAGTCTGGCCAGGGGTTTATCAATCTTGTTAAATCTTTCAAAGAACCGGCTCCTAGTTTCGTTGATCTGTTCTACTGTTCTTTTGGTTTCTATTTCATTGATTTCTGCTCTGATCTTTATTATTTCTCTTCTCCTGCTGGCTGTAGGCTTTATTTGCTGTTCTTTCTCCAGCTCCTTTAGGTGTAGGGTTAGATTGTGTACTTGAGACCTTTCCTGTTTCTTGAGAAAGGCTTGTATTGCTATAAACTTTCCTCCTATTGCTATAAACTTTTCCAGCCTTTGCTGCATCCCAAAGATTTTGAATAGTTGTGTTTTCATTATCATGGGTTTCCATGAATTTTTTTTAATTCTTCTTTAATTTCCTGGTTGACCCATTCATTCTTTAGTAGGATGCTCTTTAGCCTCCGTATATTTGAGTTCTTTCTGACTTTCCTCTTGTGATTGAGTTCTAGTTTCAAAGCACTGTGGTCTGAAAATAGGCAGGGAATGATCCCAATCTTTTGGTACCGGTTGAAACCTGATTTATGACCTAGGATGTGGTCGATTCTGGAGAATGTTCCATGGGCACTAGAGAAGAATGTGTATTCCGTTGCTTTGGGATGGAGTGTTCTGAATATGTCTGTGAAGTCCATTTGGTCCAGTGTGTCATTTAAGGTCTTTATTTCCTTGTTGATCTTTTGCTTAGACGATCTGTCCATTTCAGTGAGGGGGGTGTTAAAGTCCCCCACTATTATTGTATTGTTGTCGATGTGTTTCTTTGCTTTTGTTATTAATTGGCTTATATAATTGGCTGCTCCCATGTTAGGGGCATAGATATTTACGATTGTTAGATCATCTTGTTGGATAGACCCTTTAAGTAGGATATAGTGTCCTTCCTCATCTCTTATTACAGTCTTTGGTTTAAAATCTAATTTGTCTGATAGAAGGATTGCCACCCCAGCTTTCTTTTGGTGTCCATTAGCATGGTAAATGGTTTTCCACCCCCTCACTTTCAATCTGGGGGTGTCTTTGTGTCTAAAATGAGTCTCTTGCAGACAGCATATCGATGGGTCTTGTTTTTTAATCCAGTCTGATAGCCTGTGTCTTTTGATTGGGGCATTTAACCCATTTACATTCAGGGTAACTATTGAAAGATAGGGATTTAGTGCCATTGTATTGCCTATAAGGTGACTGTTACTGTATATTGTCTGTGTTCCTTTCTGGTCTATGTTGCTTTTAGGCTCTCTCTTTGCTTAGGGGACCCCTTTCAATATTTCTTGTAGGGCTGGTTTTGTGTTTGCAAATTCCTTTGGTTTTTGTTTGTCCTGGAAGCTTTTTATCTCTCCTTCAATTTTCAATGACAGCCTAGCTGGATATAGTATTCGTGGCTGCATATTTTTCTCGTTTAGTGCTCTGAATATATCCTGCCAGTCCTTTCTGGCCTGCCAGGTCTCTGTGGATAGGTCTGTTGCCAATCTAATGTTTCTACCGTTGTAGTTACATATCTCTTCCCCCGAGCTGCTTTCAGGATTTTCTCTTTGTCTCTGAGACTCGTAAGTTTTACTATTAGATGTCGGGGTGTTGACCTATTTTATTGATTTTGAGAGGGGTTCTCTGTGCTTCCTGGATTTTCATGCCTGTTTCCTTCCCCAAATTAGGGAAGTTCTCTGCTATAATTTGCTCCAATATACCTTCTGCCCCTCTCTCTCTTTCTTCTTCTTCTGGGATTCCAATTATTCTAATGTTGTTTCGTCTTATGGTATCGCTTATCTCTCAAATTCTGCCCTCGTGATCCAGTAGTTGTTTATCTCTCTTTTTCTCAGCTTCTTTATTTTCCATCATTTGGTCTTCTATATCACTGATTCTCTCTTCTGCCTCATTTATCCTAGCAGTTAGCACCCCCATATTTGATTTCACCTCATTAATAGCCTTTTTGATCTCTACTTGGTTAGATTTTAGTTCTTTTACTTCTCCAGAAAGGGTTTCTCTAATAACTTCAATGCTTTTTTCAAGCCCAGCTAGTATCTTCAAAGTGGTGATTCTGAACTCTAGATCCGACATCGTACTAATGTCTGTATTGAGTAGGTCACTTGCAGTCAGTACTACCTCTTGTACTTTTTGTTGAGGTGATTTTTTCCATCTTGTGATTTTGTGCAGAGGAGAATAGATTAATGAAAGAACAAAATGCTAACACGGTAACAACGTTCCCAGAAAATATACTCTAAACAAATCAGAAAAGACCTGAAGCAGTGGGAAAAGAAAGGGAAAGAGAGAAAAAAGAAAAAGAAAAAGAAAAAGATAAAGATAAAAACAAATAAAAACAGCACAAAACAAAACAAAAAAACCAGAATGTGATCAAATATGATCAGGCTGGTATATAGATCAGTGCCATACACTAGATTTTGGGTGTATTTTGGTCTGTTAGAAGAAAGTGCCTCCCAAAATTTTAAAGAAAGAAAAACATATATATACAAAAATAAGGGTTGATATGATGAAGGGATGGAATATGACTGTAAAGATGGAAATTATAAAAAATTTTATAAAAGGAATTGATAAGTTGTTTGAAAAAAGAAAGAAGAGGATTTTAAAAAAAAGAAAAAAAAAGGGAGAGAATGTGATCAGGCAGGGGAGTAGAAAAAAACCATACACTAGAGATTTAGGGTATATTTTGATCTGTTAGAAGAAACTATCTCAAAATTTTAAAGAGAGAACAACTTATATATATATGCCAAAAATACGGGTAACTACTATGAAAGGATAGAATATGACTCTAAAAATGAAAAATAAAAATGAAAAATAATTTTTTTTTTTAAAAAGGGATTGATAAGATGTTGGTTAAAAAAGGGAAAAAGAAAAATTCAAAAAAAAAAAAAAGACAGTTAAAAAAATAACTTTGAAAGACTAAAGAATCATGGTAAAAAAGCCATGAATTCTATGTGCATTATTCCCCTAGCGCTGGAGTTCTGCCGTTCTCATTGATCGATAAACTTGATCTTGGCTGGCTGTTCTCGCTGATCTTCTGGGGGAGGGGCCTGTTGCTGTGGTTCCCAAATGTCTTTGCTGGAGGCGGAATTGCCCCGCCCTTGCCCCGACCAGGCTAAGTAATCTGCTCAGGTTTGCTCTCGGGAGCTTTTGTTCCCTGCAAGCTTTCCGTACAGCTTTGGAGGACGAGAGTGAAAATGGCGGCCTCCCAATCTCCGCCTCAGAGGAGCCGAGAACTCGGGCCCCACTCCTCAGTGAGCCCCCAGAAAAAAGCAGTCAGTCGCTCCCGTCTCCCCGGTCTCCAGCCGCACTCTGTGCTCACCCGGCCTGTGACCAAGCGTTTCTATCTCTGGCACCTGATCCCGGGTGGAGTCTCCAAACCCAGCAGATCCCTGCGGTGCACTCCCGCGCGGCTCCTCCCGGGGGAGGAAGGGGAGTCTCCCCGGATCTGCCGCTTGTTTGGTCCCTGCTGGAGGAGCAGGGGCCCAACTGTGCCATGGATCATGGTTTAGGGCAACCCCACGCTCAGAGCCCGTGCCTCAGCTCCGTCTCTGCAGCCGGCTTCCCCGCTCCGATACCTGGGAGCTCTGTCGCACTCAGGCACCCCCGGTCTTCCTGTGACCCCGAGGGTCCTGAGACCACACTGTCCCGCGAGGGTTCCACCCCCCGCTTAGCCACGGGAGCAACGTCCCTCAGCGGAGCCGACTTCTAAAAGTTCCGATTTTGTGCTCCGTGGCTCTATCACTTGCCAGAAGTGGCCGATGGAGGCCCCCTCCCCCACCGTCTATCCTCCCGAATATCACCTTGGATTCACTTCTCCGCATGTCCTACCTTCCAGAAAGTGGTCGCTTTTCTGTTCAGAGAGTTGCTGCTCTTTTTTTCTTTGATCTCCTTTTGAGTTCGTAGGTGTTCTGAATGGTTTGATCCCTATCCAGCTGAATTCCTGAGAGGAGACGAAATCCAGGTCTCCTACTCCTCCACCATCTTGCTCTGCCTCCCCGACTGCCTCTTAAATGTGTGGTATTTGGAATTCTCCTTTGAGATATTGGTTCCCTCAATTAATGAGTTAAATATCATCTTTACAAGTGTGCGTTTTATTTTGGAGAGTCATGATGTTACCTCTTAAAAAAAGACTTGCCCTTTCACAGGATCTAGGTGATCTGACTCCAGGGCCCACATCTTTCACCACAAAACTATGCCAACTCCTTCACTAGGGTACTAGGTAAAATTTATCATGCACTAACTATATCAGACCCTCTGCTAACAGCTTGAAGATGGTAAATGTTGCCCAAGGAAAGTTTTACAAAGCCACAGAAAAGGATTCAGGTTCAGGTCCATTTTACTCCTGTACTCCAGCTCTTAACCACTGTCTTAGATTTTCTCCTTAAGCCTTTTCACAGCCCCTCAAATTTTGAGCTTGCTCTAGACTGTTGCAGGGCTCCATACTTCAGAGTTCACTGAACACTTGACCTCATTCCAGAGTCACACCCCCTTCATGAGAGGTAGAGTAGATATTGTTACTCTCAATTTAGTGATATGGAACTCACTGGGGAGGTTAAAGGGCTTAATGGGCATCACATGAGCACTGAACGATGGAGCTAGTACTCCAACCCAGACCTTCGGATCCCAAATTCTATGTTGCTCTGTTGGAGGAGGTGGCTGTCAGGTCACCCCCAGGAAGTTGGCAATGCCCAGTGGGAAAGAGTCTACTGCCAGGTGAATCCTCTCAGTGTAATCCTGGAGAATCTTCAGAAGCTCTGGAAGAACTGACTCTGCAGTGTTAAACCAACATTTGACCACTGCTCTAGGATATTTAGTTCTTACCACTTATTAGGAACACATTAATGCAGCAACATTTCCCAAGGCTTTCTTTACAGCCAGCATTCAAAGAGTTTATGGTCAAGAAGGGAAAGTGTGGTGCACCAAGGCTTGCAAATAATTTATCAAATGTAAAGTTATCTTCTGTGTATGAAGGTTTCCTGAGTCTACCCTAAAAGCAAGGATATAATCATAATCCTATCTTTTTTTCCCTCCAACAAACTCATCCTACATCCTCAAGCCATTATAAAACTACTAACCTGCTTGAAGGCACTCTTCAAGAGCTATTTTCTTTCATCCTGCCTGGAAGAATTTACTCCAACTCAGCACGGACGTATTTCACTTCTCAAATATTCGTTTTCATTCTTGCAACATTTGTCCAGATATTTTTAACGAGAGCTGCCCAAAGCTCCATGTGTCAGGGAATGAAACTGCAGCAATTCCAGCTGTATTGTCTAAATTCAGAACTTGAAATTCAGCTCCAGGGTGTGGGTGGAGTACAGCAACCATTGTTTGCTAAACCCCATGCTCTTAAGACTGCTGGTTTGCACTGCACAGCTCTGTGTGCCTTTCCCGTGGGCGTATCCCTGGGTGAGGACCTGTCCTTTGTCCTCTTGTTTTAAGAGTATCTCCTTTTCGGAGGACAGAACATTTATCCTCTTTTCCTCTTTCTGATTGTTTTCTTAACTTCTGCATTTAGAACTCTGGAACATCCCCCCTGCCCATACACACAACCCCTTTGAAAGATGGCATAGTTAGATAATAGGGCTGCCTCCTGAACCAGGTCCAGGACAAGCACAAACTCAAAACAAGGGCAGCCTTCACCAGTGAAACAGTACACCAACGAAACCCAGAGTCCTAGTTTCACTCGCTCTTAGTTACCCAGAAAAAATCCTGTAAGGAAGCAAAATAAATGAAACACACCGTGGGGCCTTCCTTCCTTTTCCACTGGGTCCAGGGCCACGGTGCCAGGTGACCCCTTATTTTGAAAATTTCTGGCTTTATTTCTAGTATTTTTGGTAGTTCAAAGATAAACTCCAATAGGAATAAGAATATTCAAATTATAAAAACCAGTTAAAGGATAATTCATGTTCTCGGTTCACTATACTTATTCCAAGACATAGACTCCGGAAGCAATGATTTGGCCACAGGGACTGTTAGCTTCAATTAGCACATGAACATCAAGCCAAACAGAAAGGAAACTTGTGGTTGTGGCAGCAGTGTATAAACAAGACGAGAACCAGGACTTGATGTAGTGAAGTGAGCTCAAGAATTCAAATGATGGTGGTAGACAGTGAATTCATTTTTTAGGTGACTCAGTCAGTGTATTCTTTACAACAGCTATGAAGGTGTTGCTGTAGCCCAGTGGATAGGATTAGTGGCTTTAGAGTCAGACAGCACTAAATGTAAGTGCACGGCCATTTGTGTGCCCTTGATGAACACTTGGACCGGCTGTGTGTCCTTGGTGAAAGCTCTTCTGAGACTCAGTTTCTTCATCTGTAAAGTGGGGATGGTAATCATAATACCAACCTCATGAGATTGGTATGAGAATTTAATTTTTAAAAATGTGTCTGAAAAGTTCTTAGTAAAAAGCCAGGCACGTGCTATGTTTCCAATTAATGGTACAGTGCTTACCAGGAATATATGTACCTCTTTAAATATTATATGAATGCTTCAGTAGTCAGTCATTCTCCCAACCCCTCTCCACCCCGTTTGTAAAAAACAGACTTTCAAAATCACATCACCTTCCGCTGTATTTATTTGTCCATTTTAAAGACAAGTTCCTTTTCTGTAGGATGGGGGTCCTCCGTTTCTTCCCATTGGGTCTTTCCCAAGTGAGAAAAAATGAGATTCTCAATTCTCCTCAGGGAGAAAGTTTAGGTCAATGGTTACGAACCAAACAGACCCGGTTTCCAAGATCTTTGTTGGAAGCAGGGAGACCTTGGACCTATTACTCAATCTCCCTAAAGCTGTACTCTTTCTTTTAAGATGGGGGGACACCGCATCTATGTGTGGTAAAACATGTTGAGTAGTGCCTGGCATACAGTAAGCACTCTATAAATGTTGGCCGTTATTACTGTTTTATTCAAGACTGATCCCTTAGGACACAGAGTATATGCCTTGATTTTAGGACCATTTGGATTCAAGATCTGTATCACTGTGTCTGGAAACAGAGTAGTGACCATCATGGTTCAGTTTACAACATGGCTCCAATTACTCTGTTGAATAAGCCCTAACTTGAAGAAGGCTGGGCAATGGAAATTTTGATTTCTGACCTGTCATACTCACTTTGAGCGCCCTTGGCTTGGAAGCTTGTTAGAGTCTCAGAAAGAAAAAGAATTTATTAAATCAAATATTGTGCACAGATGAAACAACATATCACTTGCTAATTACAGGAGGGCCTATAGCACTGATGCAGGCATCTCTTTTATTCCCTGCGGCTTATGGCCCAATTAACAATTAGCAGTGACTGATGTCCTGAAAGGAAGCTCTCTGTCTGCACTGCTGGGTTTTCTCAGGAGGAGTTAGAAATAAGATACTTGACAGAGTTTAGTCAGGAAAAAAATAAAATTAAAACTACAAGAAACCACCTGTATTATTTGTGGATAAAATATATTTGCAAAACCCTAGACAACACCAACACATACACTGACTTTATTTATTTAAAAAAAAAACACAATTTTCCCTAATTTTAGAAAGTTATGAAACACAGTAAAAACTACTTTTTTTCCACGCTGAAAGTCCTTAAACACTTATTTCACTAGTTAATATTTACAAGTTAAAAATAATCACTCTTCCAGAGGGAAGCTCTCTTACAGAAAAGATGCCAAGCGGAGGAATTAAACCCCATTGAATGTTTCTCCAGCACAGAGAAATTCTCCCTTTCTTCACTGGGTGCCTGTCATGATATGCAGAGGTCGGTCTTCTAAATTCATTGTCTCTTTGAGAATAAACCATGCTTAGGGTTGGACACCATGGTGACCATTCCCCCCAAATAAGAAAATACAATGATTTTGAAGTAATGACAAAAAAATTAAATAAGCTTTGCTGAAAAAACATGAATCCATATCCAGACCTGATCTCTGGTTTTGCTACGAATTAATGGATAGCCCCAAGTATCCTCTATTATGTCATTCAAACTGCCTCTCAGAAAAGTCTCAGATGTTTGTTATTTATACCTCTTCATGTAATTAAATTAATGTACGTCCTCTGTCATGAGTACATACATTCTTGCTCTTACTATAAAACAAGCACTAAGCTGAGACTTTTACAGATATTACTTTATTTAATCCTTATTGATGAGGTAGATAAAATAACTACCTTATTTTATCAATCAGTAAATTTCAGCTTGGGGAAGATAACTAGGTTGCCCAAAGTCCCACAGCTAAAAGTGGCCTGACCTCAGAGCCTAAGCTCTGAACTAGCTACATGGATTTAAAAATCTAAATGATCTGAGTGGCAGACATCTGAATAGGCGAGGAAGTGTTCTAGGAGCTTCCCTGCAGGCTGAAATCAACAATGTAGGCTAAAGACCTGAGCAGTAGTCACCTCTTCTACCTAGGCATGGTAATTCTATCACTGAATTCAAGTGGCAATCCTAGCTCTACTTCCCATGGCCCTTTAACTTTTTCTCAGAAGCACAGAAGTATCTGGCCTTCACGAGAGAGAAAAGCATGAGGGAAGCACAATAGAGCGTCCAGAATGCCATCCCCAACTTGTCATAGCAGACTCTCTTCTACAGCCAATGTTTCTCTTTTAGCAGGATGATGAAAGACAGGGGAGGTCCCATAGCATCACGTCAGGTTTGGGCAGCGTGAGTACAAATATTTACCACATCCCAAACACCAGCAAACATGTGGGAAACCTTTAAGGTAGAAAGCTGCCGTATAGGATAAATAAAAGGAAATGTTACTTTACCCAATTTCAGAATTTACTAAAACCTAAGTCCACTGAGGTTAACAATAGGAACAGGTTTGAGAAAGTAAAAAAACAAAACAAAACAAACAACTTACAGAGGGAAAATAAGATTCTGTGGGTTGTGTGTTTGCTTTTTCGAGGTTGAAGATAGAAGGGCAAATTCTGCTTCTGGTGGAGAAGGTGTGATGCTCAGTGGACCAGTAGCCGGGCCCAGGAGAACACCCTCATGGGATTCCAACCCCCCCCCCCCCCCGAGCTGTGTAGGGAACAAGAAGCAGAACTGTCTCAACACTCAAGAGGGAACTTTCTCTGCTGCACTGCTTGGTGCCTGTTGGAAAAACTCATGATATGAAACCCAAACCCAAGAGCACTCTTGGTGTACCAATCACACCCTCAACCAATCCCCAGAGTGGGCTGTCGCCAGTGGAATGAAAATCAGATCAAACTGCATTTGGAAACAATCCTGGATGACTGAGTAAAGAGGCCATTTCCACCATGAGCTTGCCAAGTCTACCAGAGCTACTAGGACCACGAGGGCCCTCAACTTTCCAGGAAAGAACTCCAGGGCCACTTTCCTGTCCCAGGCAGCCAGGGTCAGACAGTGTCTAGATGAATAAATGGCCTCCAGGCCAACGACTCCATTATGGTTTCTACCAATAAAAAGGGAGAGTTCCCATCTATTCACTAAATCCCACCATCCCTCTCTCAAAGGGAAAACAGAAGAATTAGATAAATTCCACTAATTCTTAGACTTTGCTGGCAACTCTGGGAAGGGGACTTCACAGTTTGGATTTCTGTTATGTGGAGAATCCAGCAAGGAACTCAGCATTCTTTACCTCTCAAGAATCGGCTTTGCATATGGCTTTGAAAAGGCGATTTCTGATGCCTCTACTCTCTGTATCTTCATCTACAGTTTGAAGATAATGACTCACTGACTCCCTGGCATAAAGTTTTTTCTGTTGCTTTGACTGCTTGTTTGTTTAGACAATAATAAAGAGGGAAAAAAAACCCAAAACTCAGAGATGCCAGGTTTTATATATACTTCTATCTCTTTGGGCTGACTACTATTATTTGGTAGTATATAATTTAAAATATTTAGACAACCTAGAAGCAGCCTTATATTTCATATTCAGAAGCAAAAAAAAAAAAAAAGGTCACTGTTGCCCCAACATTTATAGATAATCTACCACATACCAAGGGCACTGTAATAACTAAGACAAAAAAATGGATCAAAGTAAAAAAAAATAGAAAAAAAGTAAAGCCAAGAGATAAAAAAAAAAAAAACACAATTGATGAGTGGTTAAAATTTAAAATGAACAGACTATCCTCTCTGTCCTTCAGATCATGGCAGATACACACACAACATGTGTAAGTGTAATTCCCAGATAAATTCTGTAACACACCCAGTGCATTGTGGGGGCACCCAGGAGGAAGCAAATCACTTCATTGCTTCTGAGTAAGGGGATCAAGGCAGGTCTAGGGAGCTGGGTGCATCAGAAAGCATCCTTCAAAGATGTACAGGATTAAATCAGTTGGGGATGGTTAGAGATGTCAAAAATAGCAATGATAAAGGATAATATGGTTGTTTATTATAGATCAGACATTTGGCACAATAAATAGCACTGAATAAATATGTGTTCATCTACAGGTGGCCAGAAGAGTGAGAAAAGGAAGAGAGAGCAAGAAGGGAGGAAAGATAAAGTCATCTAGCAAAGTTGGTGAGCTAGGGTGTGAGGTTCAGTGTCAAGTCTGGGGGTGATGAGGATGGAAAATTAAATTGGGAAATAGTTTCCAACCCTAGGGCACAGTATCACAGCCTACAACTGCACATCTAATAAATACCTGTTGTTCGTGTCATTGCTATGAAAGTCTGTTTATGTCCATTTTGTTTTTAAAATAAATATTCCAATTATAAAATAGACTACAAGCCCATTGTTCACAGATTAATTCTCTAGTACATATCACATCCATTTATTCTTGCTACTGATTAAATATAGTCATGTTATGGTAAATTTTACCTTTCCCCAAAAGTATAATTATCACATAGTACATATCAAAATGAAAATTGGATGCGTTCTCTCGGGAGAGAGGACAGCCAGCTTGTGAAAGCAGCAGCTCACCACGTGACCTTGGGCAAGGCGTCCTTATTTGTAAACACAGAGGATTGGGCCAGATGATTTCCCAGGCCCTTCCCAGTTCTAACTTGATTATAAGCTGCACAAGCAGATAGTCAGTGTGAATCACTGACCAATCATGCTTGTATCTCAATAAATTTCATGGATCACACACTCTTAGGAATTTTAGTAATAAGTCCTGCAATGATTAACATTAATCACTCACAGGGAATTCATCTACAGAGTACACCAACCAAGAATGTAGCAGAGCCTGCAAATTTGTTCCAAGTTGTTCTCCAAAAAAAATCTCCCTTCCTCTAATAGATGCATGTCTAATAGCTTCTGAGAAATAGACTCAGTAGTTCTCTTCGTAACTCTGAAAACCCTTCTTCCACAACAATAAGAAAATGGACTCTTGAAATACATGGAGACAATCGTGTGGATGATGAAACTATTTTCTTTGGAGCAAAGGACTGTGGGACCTGTGGTGTTGCCTGCTGGGTCTGTGCTCCGCTGACCATCGGGACCCACTTGCTGAGGCCTCCTCCTCACTCTCCTCTCCAGATTCAAACTCCTCATCTACTGCGTGGAATAGTGGCTTGGGCCGTAGTGCCTCCCTTCTGCCTGCGCCAACGTGCTCTTCTTGGTTTGTGTTTCTTGGATACCCGAAGTGGCATGGCTTCCGTCCTCTGGGTAAGCTCTTCATTGGGATTATCTCTTGTGTCAGCTGTCTTTGTTGAAGTGTCCCTGTTCGAGGGTGTGCTTTGAACATGATGGACGGGAGTTCTGAATCACTGCTGTCATTACCTAGGGAAATATGACAAGAGGAGGAAAGAACACGACTTAACGATCAGAGAGGAGACTCCATATCTGGATGGCAAGAACTCAGTGTGAAAGATCGTCCTTCTTGAGGTTCCAGATCTTACATTTGCCTGTCTGACTTTCTCTGCCCCAAGGAGGGCAGAGAATAGAAGTATATGTGCTGTGTTAGAAATGCACCGAAACCTGTGTATCAGGCTAGACTCCTTCAGGTAGGTAAGGGAGTGTTTTTTACAAAATCAGAAGAGCTGGCCACAGGCATTGGGCCATAAGGCACAAAGATGTTTTGTGTTGTCGAAGACCAAAGCTTGACTGAGGGTTCCATGGTAACTGTGATAGGAACATGGGAAGTTTGGATTTTGGTTGTTGTTCTTTGTTTTTGTTTGTTTGTTTTTAGATTTTATTTATTTATTTGAGAGAGAGAGAGCACGAGTGGTGGTGGGGGGGAGGGCAGACAGAGAGGGACAAGCAGACTCCCTGCTGAGCAGGAAGCCCGATCCAGGACCCCGGGATCATGACCTGAGCAGAAGGCAGACACTTAACTGACTGAGCCATGCAGGCACCCCGGTTGGTTTGCTTTTTAATCAGTGGTTACCAGAAAGCATTAAATCTGAGTTTCATCCCTTGGGCCTTGAAAGAGCCAATCTTGGAGAAACAGGGGTGGCTACAGCAGAGAGCCATGTGTGGCAAAACCACTGTGACTAGACGTCCTCCCTCCAAAGCAGGTAAGAGGAGAACAGATTTCTGCTGGCATGTAACAGTCATGATAGCGATGGGATGTCCATGTATGGAGAACTCACTCTGCACCTGTCACTGTGCTACCTATTTTACATCTATTATGCCACTTAAGCCTTATGACAAGCCTTGGAGATGAGTAAAGTTAACATCTCCATTTCATAGGTAAAGAGGCTGAGGTTTCAAGAGGTTAAGCGACTTTTAGTATCACAGTGAAGATGGGACTGCAGTTTAGCAGAGTCTGTCCAGCTGCATATCTGCTCTCTGCCAGACTATGCCTGGCTCCCTGATACGTGCCATGTGCAGGTCAGGAGGCTACGCCAAGAGCAGAGGGAAGCCATTGGGTATCTACGTAACATCCCCTCTCAGATGGCCTTCCAAAGACCTCATCCATGCCTAGGACATTGCCTTTTCCCAACTTCACTGAGCACATATCTTCAAATGAGTAGTTTTCACAAATCTCACCTATTCTCATTTCCTCAAGTTTTAACCTTATGAATTTACTTTCCCTAAGACAAGTATATGATCTCGCTGATATGAGGAATTTGAGAAACAAGACAGAGGATCATAGGGGAAGGGAGGAAAAGATGAAACAAGATGAAACCAGAGAGGGAGACAAACCATAAGGGACTCTTAATCTCAGGAAACAAACTGAGGGTTGCTGGAGTGGAGGGGGGTGGGAGGGATGGGGTGGCTGGGTGATGGACATTGGGGAGGGTATGTGCTATGGTGAGCGCTGTGAATTGTGTAAGACTGATGAATCACAGACCTGTACCCCTGAAACAAATAATACATTATATGTTAAAAAAAATAAAATAAATTTATTTTCCCTTTAAATATTCTCCTGGGAATTTAAGTATTTTAAGAACTTTATATTTAAATCTAAAAGCAGGATTCTTTCTCCCACTCTTTATTCCCTCTTAAAAAACCAAACACAAAACTAAATAAAAACCCCACAGCTGGAACTGATGTGCACACTGGTATGCAGAAGGCAAAATGTGTTTAGTCATCAGAAAAATTTTAAATAACCTATTTAATAATGTTTTTCTAAATGTAATTGAATTGTCCTCAGAAGGTAGCCTGGAAGTTGTGTGGAGTGAGGGACAGGAATCAACTGCTTTGAATTAAAAAAAAAAAAAAAAAAAATTAGTTCAGATTATTTGTCCATTTTTTCTCTACTTCCCTTTAATTTGTGCTCCATGATCTGGCCTGGAACAAGAGTGCCTCTTGATCCTTTGGTGCTTGGAATATTACCTAAGGAAACAATGGCCTGGATGCTTCTGCCCCAAAGAGCAGTCCTTTGGCCCATACCCTCCCACCCCCTCCTAGTTTCCAACCCCTCCTTCTGAGCATATGCTCCGCATCAGCACACAGATTAAAACTGATGTTTCCTGACCACCTCTGCTTATTGAAAAGTAGGTTCCAAACACTAGGAAGAGGCTTGAGCAGGCAACTTGCAAGATTCCATGCAACTTAAATCAGTAGATGTGTCCAAAAGGGGAGGAAGAAGCCAGTGGAAAGCGGAAGAGGAAGGAGGAAGAGCGGGGGCTGGGCTCTGTCCCAATTGCACAATGTCCTGCAGGTCAGCACCCAGGCAGGCAGTTCCAGGGAGAGATCAATGGAGACCTTGCAGCAAAATCTGAACATCTATTCTTCTCTCTTCCACTTTAACTTCTGGACTTAGGCACCCAGGGGCAGGGTGAAGGAGAAACAGGAAGTGCTTCTGCACAGGGCCAGGCAGAGCCTGATACCCAGGGGGTGACACTGGACTACCTAGTACAATATACACTGTTTAGAGACCTAGACCGTGGGTGCAACCCTCCCTCCTCCCTTTCCTGATGGTTTTATTTTAATTCTGATAAAATTTACCATTTTAACCTTTTTTTTTTAAAAGGTTTTATTTATTTATTTGACAGAGAGAGACACAGCGAGAGAGGGAACACGAGCAGGGGGAGTGGGAGAGGGAGAAGCAGGCTTCCTGCGGAGCAGGGAGCCCGATGCGGGGCTCGATCCCAGGACCCTGGGATCATGACCTGAGCCGAAGGCAGACGCTTAACCGGCTGAGCCACCCAGGCGCCCCTAACCTTTTTTTTTTTTTCATTGTCACCATTTTATTGCATAGTTCCGTGACATTAAGTACATTCACATCTTTGTGTGTCCATCTCCAGACCTCTTTCATCTTCCCCAATCTACATGGATTGCCAGCCGCCTCAGAGCAGAGGAGGTCGGTGTCTAGGAAGGAGCTCTCTACTTATAACACCAAGTGAGCCTTGGCTCCATGCAAAAGAGCCTTGGAAGAGAATGTGGAGCCCCCCACACATCTAGAGTAAGGGATGTGCCAACACTGGAGAGCAAGGGGACAGTGAGAAAGGAAAATGCTCTCCAAGTCACAGCCTGGTTAGCCAGAGACTGCCTGCTCAATGCCGTCTCTCCCCCCATCTTCTCCCCTAGAGGCCCCTGGCCACTCCTTCACTTGTCCTGGTGCGGAAAGACTTCAGGTTTGGAGAGAATGTGGATTCAAATAATTGTGTCCAGAGACTCAATGAGAATGATCTCAGTCTAACCCTGATTATTATAATGCTTTAAAACTTATTAAGGATAACCAGTAAATTAAGTCCCACTCCGAAAGGATATATGCACCCCTATGTTCACTGCAACATTATTTACAATAGCCAAACTATGGAAGCAGCCCAAGTGTCCATCGATTGATGAACAGATAAAGAAGGTGTGGTGTATATATATACAAAGGTATATTATTTGGCCATCAAAAAGAATGAAATCTTGCTATTTGCAATGACATGGATGGAGCCAGAGAATATTACACTAAGTGAAATAAGTCCGTCAGAGAAAAACAAATACTATATGGTTTCACTCATATGAGGAATTTAAGAAACAAAACAAACAAGCAAAGGGAAAAAAGAGAGAGATGCAAACCAAGAAAGAGACTCTTAACTACAGAGAACAAACTGATGGTTACCAAAAGGGAGTGGGTAGAGGGAGGGGTGAAATAAGTGAAGGGGATTAAGAGTGCACTTATCTTTGTTTTTAAAGATTTTATTTATTTATTGGGAGAGAAAGATAGTGAGAGAGAGAACAAGCAGGGGGAGAGGAAGAAGCAGGCTCCCCACTGAGCAAGGAGCCTGATGCTGGACTCGATCCCTGGACCCTGGGATCAGACCTGAGCCAAAGTCAGACGCTTAACTGACTGAGCCACCCAGGCACCCGAGAGTACACTTACTTAACTTGATGAGCACTGAGTAAGGTATAGAATTGTTGAATCACTATATCATACACTTGAAACTAATATAACACTGTATCTTAACTATACTAGAATTAAAATAAAAAACTTAATAACAATTCAAAAAATAGTCCCACTTCATTACTTTCCCTTCTCAGATTTTTAGGTTAACCACCATTTTTGCTCATCTGATAAAATTTTGAACTAGTTGTGTACATTTGAAAGAAAAAAATGTTCATTGGGCCAAGAGTTCATTCCATGCCTAGACTGAAGTGTTGTTTTTCGTTCCAAGAACACCTCTATCTACCCACATCAAGTCTTCTTTGATGTTCCTCAGTAGTACTAATTATAATGGGTAATATTTCCTGTTCATTTACTTGGTTCCAGACACTGTTCTAAGAGTTTTGTATGCATTGCCTGGCTTCACCTCGGGGCAACACTGTTGTATGTGGGAAGTACCAATATTCTCTTTACAGAGAGAAAAATGACAGCATGGAGAAGTCAGCTTTTATGTTTTCTTCATATAAGTCCTAAATATATTGTCCTAGGATTTTATTATTTTATTTTATTATTTTATTTACTTTTTAAAGATTTTATTTACTTATTTGACAGAGACAGACATAGCGAGAGAGGGAACACGAGCAGGGGGAGTGGGAGAGGGAGAAGCAGGCTTCCCGCTGAGCAGAGAGCCCAATGTGGGGCTCGATCCCAAGACCCTGGGATCATGACCTGAGCCGAAGGCAGACGCTTAACCAACTGAGCCACCCAGGCACCCCAGGATTTTATTATTTTAACGGAAAATACGAGTGAGATGCCTTTTAGGGCATCTATTCGAAGAATAGGATCCTTTGACCTATTCATCTCGTGAATGTTGTAAACACATTTTCCAAATGTTAAACAACCCCCACTTCTGGAATAAATCCCACTTGGTAAGGTGTAGTATTTCTTTAATGTTCTACTGTATTTTGTTAATAATGCTTTATTTAAGATTTGCACATTTGTGGGCGCCTGGGTGGCTCAGTCGTTAAGCGCCTGCCTTTGGCTCAGGTCGTGATCCCAGGGTCCTGGGATGGAGTCCCACATGGGGATCCCTGCTCTGCGGGAAGCCTGCTTCTCCCTCTCCCACTCCCCCTGCTTGTGTTCCTGCTCTCGCTATGTCTCTCTCTGTCAAATAAATAAATAAAATCTTTAAAAAAAAAAAAGATTTGCACATTTGTGCTCAAGTAAGATTGTTACGTGGTGATCCCCTGTTACAGGAGCATGCGATGTTGTATGTCCATCATAAGAAATGACCGTGAGAATTTCATGTTTTCTATTCATTCAAACAATGTAAATAGCAGCAAATTACTTGTACCAGGAAGATTTTTAGAAATTAATTTATTATACACCCTACAATGGCACTCTTTTGTTTTGTTTGTTTGCTTTTGTTTGTGGATTAGCTCTTTTATAACATAAAATGACACTGCTTTCAAGGGAGTGCTCTGGGAATAAATGGCTAGATCAATGAAACAGAACTGAGAGCCAAGAACTCTCTCAGGGTAAATGACTTTAGCACAGCAAAGATAGCATCTTATCCTGGAGGAAAAGATGGGGTTGGGACAGGTGCACAGCCATTGGAAAACAATCTGAAGCATGGCTCTGTCTTAATCTACACAAAGATAAATCTCAAAGGGTTGAAATTTAAATGGAATCATTAAACTAGTAAAGTTTAAAAACATTGGGTAAATGGTTTTCTAATTTTTCTGTGGAAGATGGAGCAGATTTGATTAATCAGAATAAAAATTTCTGAATGGCGAGTATATCTAAAAACTAAAAGATAAATGTGAAACTGGAAGAGAAACCATTCGCAACAAGCATGAGACAATGGATGCTATCCTTGTCATACAGTGTTCTTCCAATTCATTTTAAGAAAACAAACAACGGAATAGAAAAAAATGGCCAAAGGCAGAAACAGAAACTTCCCAAGAAGAAATACAGTTGCTTCTAAAAAATATGAAAAGACGTTCAACCTTACTAAAAATCAGACTCAGATGAAAATTAATATGGTATGTAAATTTTATCCTATCACATCAGAGGTCACTCAAAAGTCTGAGTGATGGGAAAGTGGCAATGGGGGCGCCTGGGTGGCTCAGTCGTTAAGTGTCTGCCTTCGGCTCAGGTCATGATCCCAGGGTCCTGGGATCGAGCCCCACGTCGGGCTCCCTGCTCCGCGGGTGGCCTGTTTCTCCCTCTCCCACTCCCCCTGCTTGTGTTCCCTCTCTCCCTGTGCTCTCTCTATCAAATAAATAAATAAAATCTTAAAAAAAAAAAAGAAGTGTTTGGCAATGACCTTTCTCACAGACTGTGGGTGTGAGGGTAAATTTAAATATGTGTAGTTTTGACCCCCAAATTTTGCTTCCCAGAAAATGTACTAAGGGAATAATTGATTATTTGTGCAAAAAACAATCACAAGTGATCTGAGGTGCTTATTATATATCATTGCTCATATTACACATAAAGGCAAAATACCTTAATATTTGTTAATAAGGATTTAGTTAACTAAGCTAGGATTATTTTATATAATTGACTATTATTTACTCATAAAAATGATTATTTAGTTTATATCAATTGAATGGAAATATGTCCACAGTACATGGTTGAGAGAACTAGGCAATTTATTAAAATTCCAAAACAATGATGATACAATGATTTTGTGGATAACATGATGCTGTTTGTTTGTTTCTTTCTTTCTTTCTTCTGTCAGGTACAAATAGGGTAGGGATCAGGATGGTGCAGAGAGAATTATAGAAGAATGCTTACCAAAATGTTCTATAGTGATTATTTCCTGGTGTTGGGGTTTCAAGTGCTTTTAACTTTCTTATTTTATGCTTTTTTCTACTGATTGATTTTGGTTTTATATCAAGCATGTTTTTAAATCAGAAGAAAATAAAGTTCCATTTTGAAGAATAATTATATTCACTCTTCAAAGATATAATTCTCAAATCCTATAGGTTTAGCTTATTTGAATTTCCAATGTGTTTTTAAGTCTTAAAAATGTGGGAAAATTAAAATAGATAATATGGCATATTATATATTACATATCACCTTTGCTAATAGAAAATCATTTTATATATACATTTTAAAAATAATAACGGCTTTTATTAGAATAGGCAGTTTCAATATTCTAAGAATTCTACTTAAGAATTCGATATTAAGCAGGAAACAGTTAATCAGTAAATTTGAAATTATTTTAGTAAAATTTACCAATTTGGGAGAATCCTGCTAATTTTTAAATATTTCAGACATTCAATTTGAGTTAAAATTTTCAAATATTTTAAAAAAGTACCCATTTTACATCAGCAAATTATCCCCCCTGGGCTATATCCAGCCTGTTGCCTCTTTTTATATGGCTTGTGAGCTAAGAATAGTTGCCACCTTTTTAAGGGGCTGAAAAAAAAAATCAAAAGAAGAATATTTTATGACAGGTAAAAATGACATGGAATTCAAATTTCAGTGTCTGTAAATCAAGCGCTGATTTAGATGAATAAAAAAGTTGTTTACTCTTTTTCTTGTCATGTAAGTACCTACATAATATTCTTGATTTTGCTTCTTGGCCCACGAGCTCCAAAATATTTGCCATCTGACCCTTTACAAGAAAAGAAGAACAGCCAGACAGACAGGTTACCTGTGAAATCAGCAACCCTCGGATCTCTTCTTGCAGGCTGAGGATGGCCATAGGGAAAGGAGAGGTAGCGGATATTTTTGGTACCGGCCTGTGGATAGCAAACAGAAAGGAAAAGCAGAGGTGAGTCTGCGATTCAGAGCCTCCCATGGGACACAGTGGGAGATACAGGCCCACACTGGCTCCCTTGTACTCCTGTGACTGGTTTAGAGACAGCAGAATGCTTCAGCCTTCAATATGTGTTTCCTTTCCCTGTCATGATAAAACAGACCATTATGAACCCCTCACTTGACTTTATTTTGGAAGCCATTTGTTTTTTCATAAGAAAAACAGAATTATGGATTATTGGGATATATTGTTTTAGGAAAAAATAAAGAGTATTTAGTCCATGGTCAGGAGATCTGTATTCTATTCATTAGAATAATTATGATTAAGTGGGATAAGCCAATTAGACTTTTTGTGCCGGAGTTTCACTGTCTGGAGAAAGGGGATAAAATGCCTGTGTTACACTGTTCACAGAAAGAGTCTGAGGATAAACTAAAACACTGGAAAGCACTTGTATGCTTTGCAAACACAATATGAGTGCTATGTCACGATACCGTTAGTAGGTTTACAGGTACCTCTTAATGTTGGCCCGTCAAATGTGTGCTTAAGGTAAGCATTCCTACAAGATCACAGGTTGAACACTTAGTTTGATTTTATTTTGAAAATGATAAATTGTGAAACTAAAATGTTTGAACAAGGTCACTTAACCCTCTGCTCAGGCTGTTAGTTGCTGTTATTACTGTCCTCCTCATTAGCATTACATTTTAGCCACTGAGACTAGGGTAGAAATTAGAATCTACTCTAGACGTAACCTTCGTCCAGAAGTTCCAGTGAAATTGGTACAATATGGCCTCAAATAGAATAGTTCAGATGCACGGTGGGTAATATGAAGATGAGACCCCAGAGTCTGGGCAAAACAGATCCTTCCCTAGATCTTCCTGGGAGAGAAGGAAGCTTCTAGAGCCCAGCGCCCCAGTCCATGGAGGCTCCCCTGGAGTGGTCAGTACCTGGCCACCATGGCACCTGGTCTAGACTCACAGCCCAGGGAGTGTGTCCCCGTCGCTGACTGGATCCTGGAGGCGCATCCTAACCATGGACCCTAAGGCTCCAGACCCAGAGGGAAGTTGTCTCGTGTCCTGCACCCTCTTGCTTTGGTTTACTCCGGCAACAAGGTGCTGGTTTTGTGTAACTACCACTGGCAGTCACCCGAGGAGGCCCTGTGCAAGGGACTGTCCCAGCTCCCGGGTGCATCTACAGACCCCACCATACCGGCTTTCCCCACGGCAGGCTGTGGCCTTTCCTCATGCTCTCCCTTAAGGTATTCTGGCGGCGGATCAGAATCTCTTTAGCCTGCTTCTCGCTTGTTTGGGGTTTGAGGTTGTATTTGTTGTAGGACAGGGTCTGCGGAAAGAATAGAATGTCAAATACGTAAGGATATCACCATACAACCATGGCTTTTGGGGCCATGGAAATATCACATACTAAGACTACTAGAGAAAAGACACCGGAGAGGCCACCTAAGCATTTGCCTCAATTACAAAGGAGCAAGCGGTGGCCCCTGAGAAGAAAGACTTGTGACCGAGGCCACCCTACCAGGACAGAGCTGGGGTTTGGAGCCTGTGCCTTCTGGCTTGCCCCGCCCTGCTGTCCCCCTGCATTGTCTCTTTCGTATCCTTGCAGTGGTCCTGCCCTGAGATACCCATGGACTTTGGCTGCCCCATACCCACACGCTTTCCCGGGGCATGTTTTTTATGCTTGGAGAATGGTTACTGAAAGTTTGGGTCTAATGGGTCAGGAAAACGTCAAAACTACTTTGGGAATTCCATTAAGGTTGCTATTTTTACATTTTGCCAGTTAAAGCTACATTCAAAAAAATCAACCGATTACTATCACCGTTATCAGTTCAAAAAGGAAGAGGGTTTTTTTTTGTTATTTTTTTTTTAACCAAAATGTAGGAAGTGCATAATTGTTGATTAAAGAGCTGTCCTTCAAACTGAATCAATTATCTTTATAAAAAATTTTCTTCCTTATTCTTACCAGGCCAGTGATAACCTGTCTTGAACCAAAGACAAAGCTTGGTCCTCAAATGTTCATAAAGTGCTTAATTGGAAACTCCTTTCTCCCTACTTTTCCCTGTGCAGCAGTGAATATACTGGTCCCACTGGATACCAGATTCAGGACTGGTTAATGGATATTGTGTTAAGGATTTCAAATTCAAAACAAAATAGCAAATACTCTATGTGTCAGGTGCCATGGTAGGTGCAGGAGTTTTAAAAAATGGATACATTTGAAGAATGGTCTTCAAAAGGCTCATGGCCTATTTGGGTCATCAAACAAGCATATACTGTTATGTGCTTAGGAAGTGATAAGATATTGGGGTCTGCAGGGACTTGCAGAGTTTAGGCAAAGGGCACTGATCCAGTCTTGGGTGGGAAAGGTGCATTGCACTGGGCTGAGTCTTGAAAGATGAGTAGATGTTCCCTTCACGAAGAGGGAACACATGAGATAAGACACAGCTCTGGAAAAATGTGATGGGAGATAGGAGGACCTACTGGAGCAGACCTGGACATTTGTTTACCACAGAAGAATTTAGTACTTTATTCAAAGTATGGTAAGAAATGAGACACAGGCGGGAGTGGGGGAAAATCCTAGGGACAACCTGCCAAGAGAAGAGACTCCATCCTCCAGATCAAGGGTCCCTTAAGTGGGGTGCACACGCTTTAAGAGATGCCACAAGATGGGCGCCTGGGTGGCTCAGATGGTTAAGCGTCTGCCTTCGGCTCAGGTCATGATCCCAGGGTCCTGGGATCGAGTCCCGCATCGGGCTCCCTGCTCCTTGGGAGCCTGCTTCTCCCTCTGCCTCTCTCTCTCTCTCTGTCTCTCATGAATAAATAAATAAAATCTTTAAAAAAAAAAAAAAGAGATGCCACAAGATGATCTCCAGTGTAAGGAAAAAATACTAATACCTATGTTTCTATTCGTTTTTATAAAAAATAAAAAAGAAATTAAGTTTTCTTTGTACTTAATATGGAGATTTATAACAGACCCTTGCTTGGTCGATATAGAAGATGGTCCAGTTCCCCACCAGAACAGAAGAGGGTGTTTGTAACAAGGAGGCGTTGACAACAGTGTCCTCACGGGTTCACTGGTTTTAGTTTATTGCTTGTGTTTTAGCATATATACAGCCAGTTAAGTAGACTTGTGGCTTTCACTGTCTGTTAGCTAACTAGTCCTCACAAAACAGACAATTGTCTAAAAGAAGTTCCATAAAGAAGGTACGGGTTGGAGGCCAAGGGAACAATGAGGAATTTGCAAAGCCAACTTTCACCGTCTCCTGATAGGAGATCTTTACCAGCCACTCTTTTTTTTTTTTTTTTAAAGATTTATTTATTTGAGAGAGAGAGAATGAGAGAGCACATGAGAGGGGGGAGGGTCAGAGGGAGAAGCAGATTCCCTGCCGAGCAGGGAGCCCGATTCGGGACTCGATCCAGGGACTCCAGGATCATGACCTGAGCCGAAGGCAGTCGCTTAACCAACTGAGCCACCCAGGCGCCCCCAGCCACTCTTGACAAATTAACCAATCTGATAAAAAAAAACTCTGGCAAAAAATTAAATTTTTGAAATATGTTTGAAATAGGGATTCTTATCCACCATCACTAAAGATGGACCTCAACTTCAGTGCACTGTATACATGGAGATATTAAAGAATGACATGTGACATTGTCACAGAAAACATTTTTAAATTAAGTATTAGACTACCAAGACAAACTTTTACAATTTTTCATCAACATTAAATTCATGCAAAAGTGACGTCAGTGTGCATGTATGTTTATATACACACATGTATGTATGTGTGTCTGTACATATATATACACGTATGAGTATATGTTGCTGGTAGGAATTTCCTATACCTTGACTTGAGGGCTGTACTTTAAGGAACACTTGGACATTTTTTGTTCTATTTCACCTCATATCACATCACCCATGTAATTATCCTTGCCTATCTGCAGGGAGCATAGTAGGTCCTATGCATATGTATATGCAATTTTCTTCCTTCTGTTTCTTTCAGTCCAGTCCTTTGATGAAGGAACTGGTGATTGCTGAAAGACTGTATTTGCCCCTAGAACTTGAGCTCTATGGGACAAAGCTCTAGATGTGCATTAAAAATCTGCTGAAGAGAACTGAAATTGAATAAACTGTTTTACTCCTTTGAATTCTGCGTGTGACCTGATCATTTGGGCCTCCCCAGGGGGCTGCCCATCAATAATCTCTGACTTATCCTTAGAGTCTGAGCGGAGGTCAGTTTCTTCCCTTGTACAATTAAAGAGAGTGTTTCTCCATCTCCATCCCCAGTGTGTTGCAAAGAGCTTCTGCATCCCAGAGGGCTGTCCCACTGGGAACCTCTGGAGGCTAGTTCTTCAACTTGCCCAGCAATGACAATCTGATACTGGACATGCTGATGGGAATGGCTTCAAACAGGAGTGGCCAGAGCCCTCCCAGGAGCAACAGATCGGGCAGGACCAGCTCAGTTTTAGATCAACTATGAATCAGGATCCCCCAGTCAAACCCGGCACTCATCTCACCCTTGCCCTGAAATGACTCCTGACTCTTCTGAGATGAGACTATGAGAAATGCCCCAGCCATCAGCCCCACACAGTGTGAGGTCCAGTGACTATCACCCAGGCTAGAGACCACAGATGTCACCTTTTGTGACAATCCTCAAAACTATAGATCACTCACTAGAACCAAGGAGACAGTCGTCCTGCATTGCATCTCCAGAGCAGTTTTTCTTTCAAGAGGGCAAGAGGACCACGGGGCAAAGGGGAGTCACATGACCCATGTAAAAGGTGGGATGAGAAAGGAGACAGGAAGGGAAGGACTGGTGAGGCTCACTTCGTCAAAGTAACAAAAAGTGGAGGTAAAAGCCATCTCAGGGGCTTGAAAACTCCCTTCTGCTTATTATTTATGTTCTCCCCATGTGACCTTCCATGCCCCATCTGCTTATTTGGGGGCAGTAAGAAAGGTAGATGTTATATAGCTTAGAAGGGAGAAATCTGGAGGACAGATGGAATAGACGCCCTTATGAAAGACGAAATGTGGCCATCTGGGAACCTGAATGGAAGGAAAGAAAGAGAGAATGGGTAGTTAACCTCATTTTAGACTGAGTTGGAGTCCCAGGATCTTCATCTCCACTTCTGGACATTTCCTTAAATTCAACCTTTGTCCACATGGGAAAAAGGTTAACTTTCAGGCTGCCTTTGAGCTCTGGCCCCCAAGAAGCAAGCCGACATTCTTCAAACCAGGAAGCTTTTAACAATTTATCTAACTATTTATCAGAATGTGATAGTCTTACTGAAACAGTTTCACTTGGAATGATTTGAAAGCTCTTGAATTTACTCTAAGCTTGCTATGATTGATGCTGACCTATATTCCTTCAGCAGGTGCAGAGCCTTTTGCTGACACATACCCCTTAATCACTGACCTTTCCAAAACAGGAAGCCAGAGAACATTCACTTTAACTGGATCGCGTAAGGCTGGAGTCATGGAAAGAGCACTGGGTAGGCAGTTGGAAGACCTGGGTTCTTAACTTAGATTTTTTTGTTTGACCTTCAACAGGTCAGATAAACAACTCTCATAACCTCAGCATCTTCTACTTGAAAGCAAGTAGACCTGATGGATTTTTTGGCCCCATCAAGACCGTGATCTATAACATAGTCACAAAAACCAAGGCCCTCACAATGAATTTACTTAGAGCCATATCATACTCAAGCATTGGCATGTTCAACTGAATCCTCAAACTGAAAAAAGAAAACTCCTATCTAGATTTCACAAGCTTAAATGTCATTTGACTACATCAAAATTTCAGAAGGACTCACCACCGCCCCCAGGAAGGTTCTTACTACTCACTTTCCACCAGTTCCCAAGTGGTAGTATAGACTCCATACCTTTTTCCAAAATTAAAAAATAATATGCCTAATATGTCTCCTCTAATATGGGCTTTCAGCATTTCAATAACCATCTCAACTTTCTAAGCTCTATTACAGTCAATCAGATTGAGCCTATCATTGGTGTCCTGGTGCCATCTTTTTCTGTGGTGCGGTGAATGAGCTCCACCACTTGTTCATCTTTGGAGGGAGAGGGAGACCTATTGGTTCTGAAAGTACCAGGCTGCAGGGCTAGGGCAGCCTGACCCCTAGGGCCAGCAATTGGATCTGCATTCCTTTTTACACCGCCTGTGCCAATTTTTTTTTTTTTTTTTTTTTTTAGCAGAAAGGTAACAATTAACTTTTTGTTCTCCAAATCAAGCAGAAATAAATGGTTTAGCCAGAAAGCTACTTTAGAGGAGATAATGTGAACAAGAACGGATTCCTGAATGACTGGTTCCAAGGCCAGGCAATGGGACAAGTCAGATGGCTTATACACACCCTTTGTCGAACTTGGTACATGTTGTGTGTCAGAATGTTCCTCATGCACTCCACGTCTTCCAGGGAAAGTCTTTTGGTTCTGTGTATCCTCTGGGCCCTGGAAACATCATTGGAGGGAAGCCAAGCATTATTCTTACATCCTGGCAAGAGTGCCACAAAAGTATCAATATACATGTGGGAGTTCTAAGTTCCAGAACACATGTTTTAACATAATTTTTTCTACTCTTTTAGTAAGTTCCTGTGAAATGTCAGTACATGTGTCTTGACTTCACATTTTGAAAATGTGGTTTCCTTGCCTATAGCTTTTATGTGGGAATTATTCTAACTCATTTTTAAAAAGGGGTTTAAGGTGGTTACAAACCAGTTATTTTTTCCCCCATATTTGTTATGAGCAGACACGTTGGTAAAATACAATACAAATCAATTGCTAGAAAATAAATTTTTAAAAAAATACTATAAAATTAGAACCAAACATTTTACTGTCAGTTTAAATGGAAATAAGATTACTAAGCAAGACTGACTCGTGGTTAGGTCTGCACTCATCCCACTGCGACAGGTGACAAACAGCTCATGGACAACACCATTTGCACACCACATTTTGAATAGCACTGATCTAAGGGAGTATTAAAATTCTGTGAGTACCTTTACCTTGGAATTGTCCCTTTAGGGATTTTATCGTTGGTTAAAGAAAAATGGTAAGAAACTAGAATCATATCTTATGAGGACATTTAGACTATTTCTATTCTGAAAGCCAACCCAGCTCTGAGACACTGGGCACTCTGTGAGATTCTAGAAGCAGTTGACTGCTCCCTGCCTCCGCATGACCAGCTCCCCCAAGGCTTCCTTCATCATGAGCCCTCCCCCTCCTCCCCCACCCGCTGCACCCCCAAATGGGTTTAAAAATCAAGTCATGTCCAGGTTATCAGTCAATGCACCATTGTCTTCTTAGGATTTCAAAGTCATGACATTGCTATGTGCAGAATTCTCATGTGACAAATATATTTGATTTCAATCATTTCAATCTAGTGGCAGGAATTTCTAGAAAAGGTTTCATTGTATGAATAATATATGTTCACTGTAGGAAGTAAGAACAAAAAAGAGAGAACTAAGGAAAATTAAATGCATCTTTCAATACTCTCACTTCCTTTAATATCTTGGTATAAAACCTTACAGAGTGTTGATTTCTTCTTTCCTCGCTGGAGCTCTTCTCAAGGCATAAAGGCACAAAGATGCTCCTATCTGCTTGCAAAGGTCTTAGGATAATTGATCACAGACATCAGTAGCTATTGGTTTCAACACAGGCCACTTTTTAAGTATTTTTCCCAAACATTAGTAGCAACGTAGCCATACATAGCAAGGACATTTTGTGAGTACTTTTTGTACATTTGTAAGTACAATTGTTAAAATATTTTTAAGGACTTGGATACGGGGGATCACAGTATGCCAGAATTCATTTAGCAATCCTACCTGTAGACTGACTAATGCCCTTTCTACAAGATCCTTGAAATCAGAGTTTCCATATCTCAGAGCTGCAAATGTCAACACTATTGATATTCAGTTACCACCCCTGGTGATCTAAACATTATTATCAGGGCTTTTCAACCTCACTATTTAAAAGTCCTTGAAATAAAATTTATTCTGATTGAGATACACCTACACATTCCCACAATCTGAACACATTCCTTTATCATGGTGGAAGCAATCTCTTGCTGAGCAGAAACAACAGCTAATCAAAAAGTTACATTTCCTATGTTCATAATGATATTCACAACCAAATAGGAAAAAACCATAAGATAATGGTAAAGTTAAACTCAAGATAGCAGTAGGTCTAACTTGGCACTCTTCCCAGTTTGTAACTGGCCACTTTGGGAAAGACTAGACTTAATTAAAGTCCATTCAGGCTGTTGGCTGGATGTGTAATACAGGGATCCCAAAGGCACTATCTCGCACTGATCCACATTGAGAAGCGACAGCTATGAAATTATACAAGAGGAATTGTTAATTTAGGCAAGGTGATACCTGGAGTTTTCTACATGCCACTTCATTAGCAAAATCATCCCTGAAATGATCATATTGTAAGCACAGGAAAGATACAATCCTTAGAAAAACTGAATGTTAATAATCTCTAGGTAAAAAAATAAAATTGTAAGCTGAGAGACGCTTGTCGCTGGAACATCCATTCAATATCCATAAAGGAAATTTCTGTCACCTCAAATAAAAGCTCTGTGGTAATTTCATGACTATGAAAATCAAACTGGGAAAATCTGAATCCAAATGTATTTAAATAAAAGTTCACATTTCTCTTAACTTTTTTTAATCAGATGCTATAATAATGTAAAAAGATGCTTCAGTTCTAAACACAACAATATAAATATGAAATCTAGTAGTAGATGTTCTATTCATGCCATGATATGAATTCCTAAAAGATCAAATATTATACCCTGGTTTGTTTGAAAGAACCCATTCTCTTGTGATAGCTTTACACACAAAATCCATGAGAAATGTATGCTAAGGCAAATGAAGAATGCGCCCACTGATTAACCAATGGGACCCAATTGCTCTTCTCTGTGTGTGGGTTCGTTGTGTCTTTTTAGAGAGGTCACCAAGATGACCAATATCTAGGATGAGTGAAGAGTGGCGCAGGAGAGGGCCTGGCTCCGCACAACACAATGTTCCATTGTGGAAGTGAAAATGGCACCAGAATCTTCATTCCAGCATCTTCGGTGTAAGAATGCATAAATGTAAGCCTCTACCTGTCAATGTGTGATCAATTAAAAAATTCTTAAACTACAATAATTTGCTTTTTTTTTTTAATGACATGTTAAAATTATTTGGGAGCTTTTAAGGATGACGCTTTGAAGTTATATAGTGGTAGTCTGTTATGCCTCTAACTACATACTTCAATATCTCTTTAATAGTAACCAAATATTTTTTAAGGGTTTGACACTTTTAATCATTGGAGCCTTTATCGTCTGGTATTTCTAAAAGCTTACTACTCACTGGTAAAACGAGGTGCCTCTTATTTAAAATAATAATCCAAGTACACACTCTATCTATTCCCTAGGGTTGTTTTGAGGGTCAAATAACATAATGCCTACAAAAATAAGGGCATTCCATAGAATCGCCATCTGCACTGTGCTATCGACAACTTCTGGTGGTAGTGTTCTCCTGAACTTCACAGAGTTTGGAAAGCTAACCCTCTTGTAGAACAATTGCTTAAACTTCTAAAGAAAAAAATATATGTGCATTTTGTTGTTATCATCTCATACAGAATAATAAAAAGCGAGCTGAGTACACACTTCTTTTTCCTATTATTGTATAAAGGTTTGTTTTGAAGAAATTAGCTGCTTTGATCTTGGGAGAGGAATTCCTTTTTGCTTGATGTCGTACAGATTTCTGATGAGATCAAATGAATGCAATCTAAGTACTGTTAAACTTGTATTAAATATCAGGTAAAAGAATCTCCTCTCCTAGCCCAGTTAACTAACTGGTTTGGGCTGTTAGAGGAAAAAAAGAGTTACTAACCTCGAAGACTCTCTTACTAATCTTGAATCAATGTCTAAAAACTAATGAACTCAACAGAAAGGCTCCCTCCAAATAAAGCTGGCTTGAAAACTGCCTTGAGGTTAGAGACTGGGGTCGCTGCTTACAACCAATGCAAGGTAATACAGAGATTGCAAATGTGTTTTAGCACATGACAGACTGATTCTCATCTGAGATAAGCACCCCTACATTCTTAGACCCAGAGCTCACAGAACTAGTAAGCAAATGGATTCAGGAAGTTCCTGATGGTCTAAAGTGCCTGAACCTATCCAGCCCTCCTGCAGGGCATTAACTCCCATGCACCCAGTGAGCAGGTCAAATGCCTGGGGACCAGAGGGGCACTTCTTATACTCTCCTAGCTCCCTAGACTTTACGATCGTATGTTTGTGAGAAATTTTTTTATTAATGCCATGACCGTGCTAGGGTATGAGCTCCATGAGGCCAGGGACTGTGTCTGTTTGACGTCCCTGGCACATAATAAGTGCCCACGGAACAGGGTTGGGCCCAAGATGATGCCAAAAAAGCTCAGTCAAGTTAAGTAGGATGCAAATGCAATATTTTAGAAAACAAAGGTCAGTGCAAAAAAGAAAACAATCCACGATGAATAGAATATCCACGTTTTAAATAAAGACAGGATCGATAATACTGATTTTTTCTTCTGCCTTAGGCTCTAATATGGCTCCGCATGGCATTACCAATAAATATTTGTTAGCACATTGCCATTTTCGCATCAGAAGTTTCCTTAAAGCAAGCCACACGATGGGCAGTACCGAAACAAACAAGCAAACCACAGAAACAGTCTCACTGAGAAATAAGGCAGAAAGTCTCTGTTTACACTGAGATGCCCTCAGGGACCCTACTTGAGATTTTTCTCAGGCCTCGGAAGAAAGGAAAGGGTGTTTCTGATTCATTAGCAAGTAAGGGATGCGAGATAACACTCAGGTATTAGTGACAATTTTATTGCTATCTGTTCTTAGCTCTTATCTCAACCTGCTTTTCAAACTGAAGACACAATTGAAGCTCATGATCAATGTCTACCTACAGAAGATGACAGGATGGAGGTGTTCCTCACCCTAAATATGTTGTGAGTAATTTTCTCAATTCATAAATTGCTTCTTTTTTTTAGATATTTTTTAATTTGTCAGAGAGAGAGAGAGAGAGAGAGAGAGAGAGCACAAGAAGGGGGGAGGGTCAGAGGCAGAGGGAGAAGCAGGCTCCCCGCCGAGCAAGGAGCCAGATGCGGGACTCGATCCCAGGACCCTGGGATCACGACCTGAGCTGAAGGCAGACACTTAACTGATTGAGCCACCCAGGGGTCCCTCATAAACTGCTTCATGAAAGAAACCTGGACATCGTTGGTGGGGGGGTAAATTTACCTAGGTTTTACCTAGCCCACCAACCACCACACGTGTTACCACCACTCAACCCCTAATCCCAGCTAGCATCACAAGATGCTGACCGGGTCTCTCCTCCTCATACAAGAGAGGAAGAGAAATAAATGACTTACTGGAGAAATGCATATTATTATTAGTGTATGATTAGCGAAATCAAATGAACCGGGGTTGAAGGGTAGAAATTAATCAAAAAGAGAAAGTCTTGTAAACTATGCCATCATTCTATAAATTCACTTTCCCTTCCTTCCCAAGGAAAGGTGTCATACAACTATAGCATGCAACTTTTGCTAGATAATGTTCAGAAACGAGGTGAGCGTGGGCCAAAATACAAATGGCCAAGACTTAGGTCATCCTTTTCTCATGATTCCTCCTTCAAATTTCTGCCCCTTCACTCCTAGCATGATCTCTAAATGAAACGATGAGTTAGTGCCCCTAGGAATTCTGACACGGAAAGTACAGATCAAAGAGCATATGGGACTTACTGGTGGGGTACAGAAAAGGCTGTGGAACTGAGGATCCCAGTTTCTACCATCTCAATAGCTTGTTTCATTTCCAGCTTCTTGTACAAGGAGACAATGCTGGATTTGGGCCGGTTCTTTCGGATTAGGATTTTCCGTAAATATCTGTGATCAAACTTCTTAAACCTAAAAACAAAAACCAACATTTTGGACATCTTTAATCTCTGTACGTGTTATGGAAGTATGTATTTTTCTTAAAACAAACTACTACCTCACTTTGTTCTGAACACCAGGATGGTGCTGAGAATTCAGTCTTGGAACACATTTAAAAAAAAATCATAGGACTTACATAGATATTTTAATAAAGAAAGAATAGCCTACTGGCCTGAATACATTGAAAATCAACTAGACAAAAGGGAGGGCCAAGCTGCAATCAGGGCAGAAAGTACGCGTAAGTGGGGAGCGGGGGAGGCCCAGCCCAGCTCAGCTCCAATTGTAAGAGAAGAAATGAGGGGTTGAGGCTTTTGAACAAATGTTCCATTCTAATAGCTCCTAACAGAGGCAGTGGCACTTACAGTAATACTGGCCTATTCAACCAGAACCCAATAAATTTAAATGGCCCAGTAGTTACGGTAGTTTCGCCCATTATGCTGCAGATCATTTTGATTCCTGACAATGAAGGAGGGGGTAGGGGGAGAACCCATATATCCTGACAGTCTGAATGATGGAGAAGCTGAATAGGCTAGGTGCTGATGGCCGCTGACTATTATAACAAACCTCTGGCTGGCCCATTAGGCTGAGCTGCACATCGGCATATGGAGCCTTCAGAGCCGGCCATTTGTTTGGAGTAGGAATTTTCAACACTTCCAATCGTTTTACATTCAAAGAGTAATTTGTGTGCCTGCTTTATTTTCTGGAGGGGAAAGAACTCCCAGGGCTGCTGCCTTATTATCGGGTGATTGGTCTCCTGGTCTGTGAGGCAGAAGGATGCTTTATCAGTCAAGTCTCCTCCGGGGTCAGCAGGCTGTGATTCCTTAGGATCCGTGTTTGGCTCATGCCTGGCCTGCTCTTGCTCCAGATGGGTCCACCCCTCAGCCTTCTTGTTTTCTGCCTTTCTTCAAGAGAGGCTGCTGTTCCTGTTTATTCCTCAGTCCCCTGCATTGCTCCCCACCCATCAGGACTTCTCTGACACTCTTTACATTGAGCTCACCTTGACCTTTACTGTTCAACGCTGGTGGGTGCCCTACGTGCCACCTGGCTCCTCCCCATGTGCCACCGGGTCATTTCCTCTGAGCCCGCCACATCCTGATCTACGCCTGCATCCCTTCCAGCCTCCCTAAAGGCTTCTTTCCAAATCTCTTCCTCTTCCTTACCTGCCCCAGAGGAATGGAAGCTTCTCAGAGTCCTGTCCTCACTTAGCTTCCCCTCTCCATACCCTGGTATTATTTAACTGGACATTCTTCTATAGTCTATACATTGCACCTTGGCATTGTTATCCCCCTAGACTTGCTATCTGGAAATCTGAGAGTCACTCGTATTGTCTCTTTCCTCACCCTCTTCTCCCTATACCCCTGGCCAGTCCCCATGTCCGCCTCAGAAATAGGCCAGTGCCCCTTCTGCTAGTTCCTCATCCCTATGGTTCTGAAAGCTCTGTGGTTCATTGGAAACAGAAGAGGCTCTAAAGCCAGACCTGAATTCAGTCCAGTTTCTGCTGTAGGCTAGTTGATATCCTGGAGCTGGTTTCTTCATCTTCAAAATGAGAAAAATAGTGCTAACACAGGAGATTCAGGAGATCACGTATGATAGAATATATGAAAAAGCTAGCATAGTATCTGAGGCTTATTTTATGTTTACAGGATGAAATTCTTATGTCCATGTGGATATCCCTTACAGGTCTCGCACCCCACAGTATCCGTCTCAAATTCAGCTTCCATATCCAACAACAAATGGTGTTGTTTGCTTTCCAAAAGCCAAGTATGGTCATGCTACTCTCCTATTTGTTTATTTCTTTTTTTCTTTTTTTTCAATTTATCTTATTTTATTTGAATTCAATTAATTATCATATAGTGTACCAATAGTTTCAGATGTAGAGTTCAGTTATTCATCAATTGCATGTAACACTCAGTGCTCATTACATTATGGGCCCTCCTTAATGCCCACCACCCGGTTACCCCATCCCCCGACCCACCTCCCCTCCCACAATCCTCAGTTTGTTTTCTATGATTAAGAGTCTCTTATGGTTTGTCTCCCTCTCTGATTTTATCTTATTTTATTTTTCCCCTCCCTTCCCCTATGATCCTATGTTTTGTTTCTTAAATTCCACATATGAGTGAAACCATACGACAGTTGTCCTCCTCTGATTAACTTATTTCACTTAGCATAATACCCTCCAGTTCCATCCATGTCATTGTAAATGGTAAGATTTCATCCTTTTTGAAGGCTGACTAATATTCCATTGTGTATATATACCACATCTTCTTTATCTTTCAATTTGCCAATGGACATCTGGGCTCTTTCCATAGTTTGGCTATTGTGGACATTGCTGCTATAAACACTGGGGTGCAGGTGCCCCTTCAGATCACATTGTTTGTATCCTTTGGGTAAATACCTAGTAGTGTAATTGCTGGGTCATAGGGTAGCTCTATTTTTAACTTTTTAAGGAACCTCCATACTGTTTTCCATAGTGACTGTACCAGCTTGCATTCCCACCAACAGTGTAAGAGGGTTCCCCTTTCTCTGCATCCTCGCCAACATTTGTTGTTTCCTGACTTGTTAATTTTAGCCATCTGACTGGTGTGAGGTGATAACTCATTGGGGTTTTGATTTGTATTTACCTGATGCCAAGTGATGTTGAGCATTTTTTCATGTGTCTGTTGGCCATTTCTTTGTCTTCTTTGGAGAAATGTCTGTTCATGTCTTCTGCCCATTTCTTGACTGTGTTATTTGTTTTCTTTTCTTTTTCTTTTTTAAGATTTTATTTATTTATTTGACAGAGAGAGACAAGAGAGAGGAAACACAAGCAGGAGGAGTGGGAGAGGGAGAAACAGGCTCCCCGCAGAGCAGGGAGCCCAATGCGGGGCTCGATCCCAGGACCCCAGGACCATGACCTGAGCCGAAGGCAGATGCTTAATGACTAAGCCACCCAGGCGCCCCGGTTATTTGTTTTCTGAGTGTTGAGTTTGATAAGTTCTTTATAGATCTTGGATATTAACCTTTTATCTGATAAGACATTTGCAAATATCTTCTCCCATTCTATAGGTTGTCTTTTGGTTTTGTCAACTGTTTCCACTACTCTCCTATTTAAAAGTCTTCTGATTTGAGTATTCAATGTCAAATAGAATTTTATAGCATTAATGGCTGTATAGAGTTCCTTAGCCCTGTGCCATAGAAGCATATCTCTGTCTTTCCAACCTCTTCCTTCCAACCACGTCCTTCTCTCTGTGTCCAAACCATGCTGCACTCTTTCTTGCCTTTTCATTTTGAAATATCCTGCTGTTACTGCTGCTGCTCAGCATGTTTTCCATTCTTCTTTGCCTGGTGAACTCCTCATTTATTTTCAAAATGTACTCCCATTTCTGTACTATTATAGTTCCATGTATTTACCTCTGCTCTAGGATTTCTTATATGGATCATCATTATTCATTCAGGCTCTTTCTCTCTTCTTTCCCCCAGGACCTTGTCTACTATATTTTGAGGACCTGGAATGCATTGATTGTGTCTTACTGCTCTTGATATCTGCCTTAGTGTCTGGAAAATTTGGTATAAATTTGGCTAAATGGAATAATATTAAATGATTTTTCACTGGGTGAGCTATAGGATTTAGACTTAAAAAATCCATAACCTAGGGGGCACCTGGGTGGCTCAGTCGGTTAAGCATCTGCCTTCAGCTCAGGTCATGATCCCAGAGTCCTGGGATCAGGTCCCACATTGGGCTCCCTGCTCAGCTGAGTCTGTTTCTCCCTTTCTCTCTCCCTCTGCCCCTCCCCCTGCTCATGCTCTCTCTCAAATAAATAATAAGAAAAAAAAAAATCCATAACCTAGGTTCTAGATTGGTAGATATTTACATAAATTAAGTTCTATTTTAACACTATGAGGACTGTCCTTCTTTTTACTTCATAGAAAAGAGCCCACTCAAAATGCAAATTGGTGTAGCTACTGTGGAAAACAGTATGAAGGTTCCTTAAAAAGTTAAAAATAATACTACCTTACAGTCCAGGAAATGTACTACTGGGTATTTACTGCCAGAATACAAAAAAACACTAATTCAAAGGGATACATGCATCCTTATGTTTAAAGCAGCATTATTTACAATAGCCAAACTATGGAAGCAGCCCAAGCATCCATCGATTGATGAATGGATAAAGAAGATGTGATATATAAAATAGAATATTACTCAGCCATCAAAAAGAAGGAAATCTTGCCATTTGTAACAACATGGATGGAGCTAGAGAGTATAGTCCTAAGTGACATAAGTCAGAGAAAGACAGATACCATATGATTTCA
Source organism: Neomonachus schauinslandi (assembly GCF_002201575.2). Classification (NCBI taxonomy): domain Eukaryota; kingdom Metazoa; phylum Chordata; class Mammalia; order Carnivora; family Phocidae; genus Neomonachus; species Neomonachus schauinslandi. The sequence goes on along the minus strand of NC_058412.1, from coordinate 80,772,105 downwards.
CTCACATGTGGAATTAAGAAACAAAACAAAAGAAAAACAGGAAAAAAAAGAGAAAAAGAGACAAACCAAGAAACAGACTCTTAAGTATAGAGAACAAACTGGTGGTTCCCAGAGGGGAAGTGGGTGGGAGGATGGGGGAAATACGTGATGGAGATCAAGGAGGGCAGTTGTTGTGATGAGCACCGGGTGTTGTATGGCAGTGTCGAATCACTCACTATATTGTACACCTGAAACTAGTATAACACTGCATGTTAACTAACTGGAATTAAAATTTAAAAATAGATTATTCAAAATAAAATTTAAAAAGCCCACCCAAAAGCTCTCAGTTTCTCATTTAGGTGCCACTACCCCTTTCATCAGCTAGACTTCTTAAGATCTAGTTTCTCTTGGCATCACCAACATCAATATGTTGTCAAGCCCTAGAGAGAAAACTTCTACTGTTTGGTTAACTCAACTACTGCTGATTCTTACATTGGCTAAATTGCTATGTTTAACTCCCAAACTCTCATCTTCCTTATCTTGAGTGCAACTCTCCTCAGGGCCACATAAGAAATATGCTGTAGACTAAAATTCAGGAAGAGAATGTGTTCTGAAATGTGAGATGTGGTGGAGAAGGGAGACTTTGGCATTTTTATAGAATCATGTAGAAAGGACCCTTGAAGGTCTTCCACTGCATCCGCCCTCCCCAGTGGAGGACTGTCTTCCCCAGGATCCCCGATGATTCACCAAACTCCCTCTGTAGCCTTACGAAGCCAGTCATTCCATGGTTGAGCTTCTCTCTTCATTGGGAAACTTGTCCTTGTTTTAAACTTAGGTCTGACTTCTCTAATTTCAGTCTGAAAATTGCACTAGTTCTCTCTGACACAACCTAGCCCAAATCTACGGCCCCTCCACCTGAGAACTCTCCATTCACAGGCTGGGCATTCCCACGTCTTCCACCTGCCTCTTCTATGCCATGGCTCCCAGGCCCTTTATATCTCTGGTCCCATTCCTCTGGATTCTTTCTAGTCTTATGCTCAGTTTCCAATGTAACATTTTGAGGTTCCTCATGCCACAAATATCCTTCCTAGGCAGCGAAACCCTCTGCCTCCTTACTTGTCTCTCACTTGGTAGTGACTCCATTGCCCACATACGTCTTCAATTCCAGCTTTCAAGTGATCCATCAGCTGCCAAACCAAATACAGGAAAATGATTGCTGGTGAAACTTTAACTCTAAAAGACACACAAGGAAAGCTAATACACTTTGGAAAACAAAGGAGGTTTTAATTTCCTGGAACATGTCCTCTTTTCTATCACTCTGTTCATGTAACTGAAACTTATAATGCCTTCCATAGTAATTCAACTTAGTTTCATGATTCAGACTCTGTTGACTAGCTCCTTAATAACGCACATAACTTTCAATGAAAAAGGATACCTGCCATTTGCTTTGAATAATATTTTTCTAGAATGATTTAGAAAATGTCTCATTACTGAAATCACATGAATGTAATAGCTAATTGTTACTTTTAATTTCAGCACAAAAGAAAAACATTGCCAGTATCCAATTTATAGTTTCTGAAAATATAATTCTACAGATATCCTAAAATAATAATAATAATAACAACAATATTTACCTATTTGCCTCATTTTTAATCTGATTATTTTGTCTCAGTATTACATTTCACCATCCAAGCCAATTACACTAAATAAATTTGCTTCACCTGAATTATTTACAGGAATTTCAGAAAAAAGCATAATCTCTTCAAAATTTATGAATTAGTCTTCATAATTTAAACTTGCAATCATTGAAGTTTATGCTGACCTCTAAAATATTTTCAAAATAGACAAATACTAAATTAATTCTGAAACATTTAATTGATGTACTTTCTACCAATAATTATAACTTTATTTGAGAAAAAAAATAAATAAGAAAGGAGTAAAGTATCTAAGTTTTATTGTCTTAGGTATATTATTTAATTTCTAAAAATAGTGCATAGAGGGTATAAAGATAGAAACAAAAATCTTCAGTCAGGTTAAAGCACTTCTTTTTTTTTTTTTTTAGGATTTTATTTATTTATTTGAGAGAGAATGAGCACAGGGGAGGGGCAAAGAGAGAGGGAGAAGCAGACTCCCTGTTGAGCAGGGAGCCTGACACGGGGCTCAATTCCAGGACCCTGGGATTGTGACCTGAACCAAAGGCAGACGCTTCACCAACTGAGCCACCCAGGGTCCCCAAAGCATTCCTTATTTTAAAATGCTTGCTCCTTATCCCCATCTGTTGAACATTTTCAAATGGCCTTGAAAATTGTTGGTTTGGGTTTAGATGACTTTGGCCATAAAATCCAGGGCTGATTTTGAAAGACTTCATCAGTTTCTCCAGCATTAGAATCATGAACTTAGAGGGATAAAAGAAACTTAAAAATTATCTGGGACAATCATCCCCTCAGAGCCTGAAGCTCCTGTACAGCAGCTATGCCAAGTGTTCCCAGTCACTGTTTCTACACCTCCATTTCACCTTTGGGTGTGCCAGAGGAGAAGCAATTGCCAGAATGCTCTTCATTAACTGAGCTGAAGTCTCTTTCCCTCTGTCTTCCATGTATTCCTTCTCATTTTTATTCCCTGGAGTCATACAGAATGGCATCCCTCTAATATTGTATTGAACTTAAACCAACAGGTAGAAACCATGCTCAACTTCATTTTCATCTTTGTCAGAATTGAATGTTTTCACTGAAAACTGCTACTAGGCTATATCTGCAGAAGTAGTAGAAGTCTTTACCCTTTCCTAATGAAAAGTTCAGAAAAAGCAGAGGGTCCCATGTTCCATAGGAACAATGATTTCAGAAGAAAGTAGGGCAATTATGAGCATTAGTTATGGTGATCGTTTTTTTGAGGTGTTATCTAGGCAAGGCTAGTCCCCAGGTATTATTAACACTAATCTAGATGTTGCTGTGAAGATATTTAGCAGATATGATTAAAGTCCATAATCAGTTGTCTTGAAATCAGGAAGATTATCCTCGATAATCTGGGTGGGACTAGTTTGATCAGTTCAAAGGCCTGGAGAGTAGAACTGAAGCTTCTCTGATGAAGAAGAAAATTCCAGTTGTGCACAGCAGCTGTGGCTCATGCCTGAGAGTTCTGGTCTACCTTTCTTGAAGGGCTGTCATACAGTTTCTGGGTTTGCCTAGTCAGCCCCTACAGTAGGTAAGCCAATTCCTTACAATGAAGCTCTTAATATATATCTCCTACTGGTTCTGCTTCCCTGTTGAACCCTGACAGGAACACTGCAAACTTGAACCAAATGGCAAGGAGAAAAGATAAAATGAAAGTGGGGGTTTGGACCCCAAAGTTCTATAGGCTATAAACAGGCTGATCAAAGGAATAAGCTGAAAACACAGGCCATCTTTCATAAAAAAGAAAGGATGACTCCGAGGGTGGAGTTGAGAACCCAGAGGGTGGAACCCATATTGGAGTTCCAGTCTGAGGGAACAGAGGCTGTTCCCAGGCCTTGAAACCAAGTAGTTTTTCCAGTCATTGGAAATGACTCCCTTTTTCCTTCCACTTCCCCCCTTTTTGAAAGGGAATATCTATAGCCCTTGTCCTATGACTGCCCTACCAGTGTGTTTTGGGAGCAGATAACTTGTTTCTTGAGTTCCACATGTTCAGCATTGGAGATGAGCTGTGCCTCAGGATGGATAATACTCAAAGGCTCAACCATCCCTGATTTAGATGATTGAGATGATGAGATTTGGGACTTTTGAGGTGATAAAATTTTGGTGAGGTTTTGGTCTTTGAGTTGACACTACAATGGATTGAGACTTTGGGGACGTCAGGATAGAGTTAATGTATTTTGCATGTGGAATAGATATGAATCTTTGAGGGGCAGAGAGCAGACTGATAGGCAGAATAATGCCTGAAGATGTCCACATTCTTATCCCCAGAACCTGTGAATACGTTAGTTTATATGCAAAGGAAAATTAAGATAGTAGTTGGACTTAGGGTTGCCAACCTTAAGATAGAGAGAATATCCTAAATTAGCCACATGGGCCTAATATAATCATAAAGGTCTCTAATGGTGGAAGAGGAAGGCAGAAAAGTTAGTATCAGAGTGATGCAGCATGAGAAAGACCTGAGCGGCCATTGCTGACTTTGAAGATGGGAGGGATCCATGAGCCAAGGAATGCTAGAGGCTTCTAGAAGCTGGAAGAGGCAAGAAAACAGATTTTTCCCTAGAAACTCCCAAAAGAAATAGAGCCCAGCAACATCTTGATTTTAGCCCAGTGAGACCCATTTTGAACTTCTGACCTACAGAACTATAAGATAATGACTATGGTTTTTCAAGCAACTAAATTTATGGTAATTTCCTACAGCAGCAATCAGAAACTAGTACAGTTACTCTTGATCTAGCTGGTGAGGAAAGAGACTATGTTTAGTGATGTGTACACAACATCTCATCATTTAGCTGATAGATTACTCCTACTTGTGACAAATGGAGAACATCTTATTAACTTATTAATTATGACAAAGAGATAACTTACACGAATATGAAGCTCTTCGTTGATGGATTCTTTTTTATTGGTCTTTTTAACATCCAGGTACCTGACCAGTGGGCCAATTGTGATTCCCTAGACCACAAATGACAAAATAAAGAGTTCTGTTGTAGTGAATATTGTCATTATAGAAAGTAAGTCTATTACCCAAACTATTAGAGCTTCCAATTTTCATATCTTTGTTTTGTACTAGCTTCTACTGGATAAATGCTCCAGTGTTTACTTTAGTTCTTATTTAAGTCTTTTAAATTCTGCAATGAAAATAGGCATTACTTTAAAGCAGGAATTTAGTGTCATCCCTTAAAATAACCTCATTAGTTTGCTGAGAAAAAAACTCCAGCTAAAATAAAAACTTTTGCTATCCAGTACTAATTGGAATCTTGTTTTCAGTAAAACACACTAGAGTAACAATCATTCGCCTGCTACCCAGGAATATTTTGATAAATATGTTTTATTAATTAAAAAGCAACATATTTTAGAGGTTAAAGGATGAACACAAATATGACCTAGAAGTTTTTGGGAATTTAGTTTGACTATTGAGCATATGTTGAAAAATTAGATAAAACATCCCTTTTTTGGTACCATATTAATTTAATACATCATCCTGAAAGAATCTACTTATTTCAGATATGAAAGAAATCTACTAACCTGAATAAATACAGTAAAATATATAACTACTAGAGTAGCAGTGACAAACATTTTCTTCCTAGGAAAAAGAGACAGAGGAAGCAAAAATGCAAGTGAAAAACTTCCAGCTCCTCGGACACCACTGTAGAAAATTATGCACTGGTCCTTGATGGAGAAGGGGAAAGTCCGAAACTGGTTACTGACATAGAAGAGAGCAAATACACCTAGAAAGGGGGAAATACGTATTAGAGCAAAGGGTCATGAATGGGTAGATATACAATGCTAGTGAACCCGAGTCGTGTGCATGTGCCCGCAAAACAACGCAACCTAATTTCATCACACCCATGATTGTCCATCCCAAACAAAATATCTTACAAAACTTCATTTCTCGGGGCCTGGGTGGCTCAGATGGTTAAGCATCTGCCTTCGGCTCAGGTCATGATCCCAGGGTCCTGGGATCGAGCCCCACATCGGGCTCCTGCCTCAGAGGGGAGCCTGCTTCTCCCTCTCCCTCTGCCTCTCCCCCTGCTCATGCTCTCTCTCTATATATATCTCTATGTCTTAAATTAATAAATAAAATCTAAAAAAAAAAAACAAAACTTCATTTCTTGAGTAGTTGTGAACAGTAGTGCTTCAGGTTATTAGCCTCCTAGCTTTTGTGTGTGTGTGTTTAAAGTAATAAAATCTTGATACTTTCTGATATAAGACATGACATATATATTCTAATCTATACTCATAATTTTTGTTCTGCCTTTCAAAACTAGGTAGAGCAAGGGTATTACTTGGGGGATAGAAACATTTTTGTCACCTCATGTTCTCAATGAGTAACCAAAGGCGGTGTATAATTTTAAACATAAGAGGACTCTTTTAGTGATTGTGGTCTCTGCTGGGTAAGCAAAACTTTTGTGGTTGGTTTGGTTCTTCTTGAGGTTCAGTGCAAACAAGAAAGTTGGCAAGGGCTCAAAGGAGGGTTTCTTACTATCAGTAAGTGGAAGGTGGAGGGTGGCAGAGCTTGTTTAAAACACAGAGGTGTTTTCTACCACACTGATTTTCCATCCCTGAGTGGCCCACACGACCTAGCTTACCACCAATGCAGTGCTTCCTGGTGGGAAAGGCCCTTCACTAAAGCTCTGACTAAAGAGGAGGTTTTACTACAGAATAAAGCTCAGTATCCACGTGTGACTTCTAATCACACAGACTTCACAGCAAGCAACCTTTGGTGACAGGCACATGGATAATGTGAGAGACGGTAAAATCTAAAATTTTTCATTTTGTTTTTTGTGTCCTGGCTCCTCCACATACTAGTCATGTAACCTTGGCTAAGGTTCTGATCTTTTCATGTACTCAGTCTCTCTGGAAGAGATAATGGTAGTATTTACCTCAGAAGGTAGATGGAAGGTTTACATAAATTTAATTTCTATATATAACAGAAATCAGGGACTTTATGTTATAAGCCTTCATGAGTGTGAACTACATTAGCCAACGAGTCAGGCTGGGCATGAGAAGAGACTGGGAGGGAGAACTGAATTCTGACAGCTGGCTCTGTCCCTCACTGTGACATGGCCCAGTCAGCCATTCTCTCGGTGACTCTCCCCTCAGCTAGAATATGAAGGAGTCGGGTTGGAATGTCACCAAGGGCCAACAATGTTGAGGTACCCACCATATTAATCCTCTCTTAGATGGCTTATACTCCTGTTGGCTGGGCTGAAGTTCAGTAGTGTTACTTCTCTTGACATTAGAGAGTATTAGAACTGAAAGGAACCTAGGAAATTTGGTCATGCCTCCCATTTTGTGGTTGAGGAAGAAGATTTTGAGTATAGCTAGTTATTAGCAGTGCTAAGATTTGATTTGAAATTATAAATTTATATTATTAAATAACAGTTTCCTCAATTCTTTTCTCCCCAAGAAAGCGAACAGGCACATATATTCAGAGCTAGTTTTATGAATGTTTTAATATTTCTGCATTCTTATTATTCTTCCCAGATTTAAAACCCACCCTAAATTAATGTAGAATTGATATGTTCAAGGTAAGTTCTCATTCATTTCCCCTAATTTCTCTTTAATTGTAATTGGCTTGAAAATATTGATCAAAGTCAACTAAGCAAATGCTTCAAATCCTGCTCAAAATCATTTTAAAATAAAACTGCTTCTAATCAAAAGCCAGCACATATAATGTAGTTCAGTACTTAATGTTCTTGCTAGCCCCAGAAACATAAATGTACAAGATAAATAAGCAGCCATTAGTCAAGACATCTCATTTTTTTTTTAAATTAGGCATATTTTATAGGGGTAAAGTCAGTTACATTATAGAGTTGCCTTTACTGATTAATAATAAGCACTTTTAAAAATAAAGATTTACTTCCTGGTCCTTGGTTTTCTATACATCAAACTCAACGCTCAACTAAAACCACCTGTATGTTTTAAGGGAATGTTTTCTAACAGTACCTGCCTTATATAGACTACACTTAGTGAGATCTCACTTTTCCTGTAATAAAAGTGTAAATGCTCACAGTGTATAATCTATATCTGATTTAAGGTGCAAGAGGGTAAAAATTGACAAAGAAGTGAAGAGCAAGGGATAGATTTACTGAGTTATATTTAAATGTGTAAATGTGAAAGTTCTCTCTTCAAATAAAAGAGAAAAACAAACTCCTTGCCCCAGCCTTGCTTCAGTGCACAACCTTACCAGCCTCTGATTGCTCTGAACGGAGTGAGGGAGCACACAGAACATTCCTGGTCACTCTGAGGTGCCTATACTCCCCTAACTAGTCAAACCAGTTAGTGTCCCTTCACTACTTAGGCTATTACATTGCAGAAAGGGATAAGAAAAATTTTAAAAAGCAACAGGCAGGGGCCTTTTTGGGTCCGGCTGTCTCTTACTAATGGCTCTCCAGATCTGGCAGAAGACCAGGGTGAAACAGATGAAAGCCCAGTTCCACTCATGGTTCTTCCCAATGGTGGACACGCCCATGAAGATGAAGATCAGGGTCTCGCTGACGCTGCTCAGCATCTTCATGAAATACTTGATGGTCGTGTAGGATGTTTGGGACACATTTTCCTCTACATACTTTTTCATTGTTACCGCACAGGCCGTGATTCTGCAGATGGAACAGAGTCTCAGGAGAAGCCACAAGATTTTGCCCCTCCATGAATAACTCTGTACTGGAGATGCCACAGATACATAGGTCCTGTTTTTATCCAGAGAGCACATCTTCTCCATTCCCCTTTCCTTTTCCCCACAGGCTTTCTTTTTTCCTCTTCTCCCTCCCCAAAGGGTTTGCTCAAGTTGAGTGTGTTGGGAAAGGTGGGCATGGCATGGCTTTCTCACAAGAAAATGGTATCACCATGCACAAACCCAAAGCAGAACTGTTTCTGGAAAGAATAATCCAGCGAGGCTCTCATTTCCACCACCTGAGCAATGTTTCTTACAACAATTTAATGAGATATTTTTCATTTAAAATGTTTTTGTTCTAGAGACACGAGCAAGTCTGGTGGGGGGGCAGTTGAGGGCAGGGGAAGAGAAAAAACTGCCTTGTCTAAGTAATTTAGATCACTTTTCGGGTGGGACAATAATGAGTATCTAGATTTTATACTATTATATTTAATCAAAATAGGTATTTCTATACAGTAAAATTAAATATTTCTGCCTGAGTAGCTGGGTATGAGGATAATACCATAGAGAAAACAACATGACTAGATATAGCAAGCCAAGTTAAGAAGCCTCATTCCAAAATATAAGGAAGGATAAATATTTACAAATATTTTCATTAGGAAAAAAAATCTGGACTTCTGGTCTTGTCCCATCTACCTAGTTTCATTCCACCCCAGTGTGATGTGATTTAAGGGAAATAGAAGAAGGCAGAGCTCAGGAATGACAGTCCTTCATGGCATGCTGCCCTTTACCTTTAAAATAATGAATTTTTTAAGGAAAAAAAAGCTATTGAAATGAGACTTTAACCTTGAACTTCTAGTTCTTCTCTGCATCAGCTCTTCTGAGCCTTTTAAATTGACCTTATAATTGCTCTGCTCTGCTAAGGCTGTTCAGGAGAAGAGCAAATTCAAAGGCTGGGGAGAACATTTGTTTGGCAAAGGCCCCGAATCGGATTTTACAAAAGTTTAAAAAGCCTGAATCTAGCAACACCCTTGCAGATTAGTGTCAGAAGTTCTGCCTTTTGCAGATGCTAGTCCACACCGTGTGGTCCTGCATTCTCTTTTATTGCTATGAGAGTTGGTCCTTGGTTTGTACTCACGCCAGGATGCCAGAGAGGTAGAGTGTCTCCGCAGCTAAGTAAGACAGATAACTGAACATGAAGACGATGAGTGGTTCGATTGCAGAGATATTCTGAGTGAAACGTGTGATAAACGCAGAAATGAACCCAAAAATGACGCCGAAAAATACTCCCCCAACCCCCACAATAATGAATCGGGCACATCCAGCCAAAATGTCAACAGGCTCTATGTCTTCAAATTTATGCATCTTTGTGAAGGCAATTAATATATTGTATAAGACCTAGACAAAAAGAAAATGAAAGAAAAGAAACATGAATTCAAAATGAGAAATATTTGACACAGATTCTTAACTTTGTGTCTAGTTGAGTAATACACAACAGTGAATTACACGACCATAAATATTAATATGGCTAATACCTAACTTTAAAATTATTCCAAATAATTTGCTCTTATTCGTTTACACTGGGTAAGAGTCTAATACAGCTTTCAGTCACTGAGCACCCACTCTGCGCCAGTCTCTTTGCGAAGCTGTGTCAGTTATCAACTTAATTTCCTCCCAGCTCCGAATGTGGCTTTCAGTACGGGCTCTATAATAAACAATGGAATTCCTTCTGCAGAATTTTTCTCCTTCAAGGGAGCCGCATGTTACAGCTCTCTCAGCAGAGGGCGCTGAGGGGACATTGCAGGAGAAAGGGGCTTTCCAGCAACTTCCGGTGGGCGGGGCAATAGTCAGTCAGGTGATTGGGAGGACTTCCGATAGGTCCTTTGAGGGGTGGGCACAGGCCCTGGAGGCAGTTGGTCTGTAACCTTACAGCTTTGACAGGAGATAACTTGTCCGTGGACCTCCTGACATGGAGAAAAGAAGCCCTGGCATAGCCTTCATGCAGCACGCTTGTCATGAGCAGCCTTCTGTGTGTAAACCCTCTCCTCTCCCCTGTCCACGCAGTCTGCTCCTGGGAAGGCCCTTGCCCCCTCCTAAGCCCAGGCTCCCACTGCTCGCCTGGTGCCACCAACTACTGATGCACTTTCCCTGCCTGCCTTCCCTAGGGTGGCCTATTGTTTGCCGAGCAGCTCCAGACCAGCTCTTCTGGCTAAACCACACAGCTTCTCTGCTGCCCAGTGGTCCATCCACACCTCCAGGGAGATCTGAACCCCTTTCAAGTTTTTCCTTTGAGGGGGGGAACCATCCCTCAGCCTTAGGGTACGAGGAAGAGTTCTCATGTCTTACAGCTAGTCCTTTGTTACAGTTGATCATTTTGATATTAAAATTTCTCTGTTTAATCTACTGTGTGGTTTCTCTCTCTCAGTTGGACCCCACTTTGCATATATGTCATCTCATTGAATCCTCCAAACCACTCGAACCCATGTGATACACACTCCCAATTTTCCTGCTATTTCTCTACTTATTTCAACATGTATAAGAAATTACGGTGGGGGCACCTGGGTGGCTCAGTTAAACATCTGAATCTTGATTTTGGCCCAGGTCATGATCTCAGGGTTCTGGGATGAAACCCCGCTCATCATGGAGTCTGCTTGTCCCTCTCCCTCTCCTCCTTCCCCCACATGCGCTCTCTCTCTCTCCCTCTCTCAAATAAAGAAATAAAATCTTAAAAGAAAAAGAAAGAAAGAAATTACAGTGATCTAGGGATCACTACTTGATGTGCTCGGCAGCCCAGAACTGAGACTGAACTTCTGAAAAGTGGCAGCTACCGCACAGTTAACGAGACGCACAAAACAGGTAAAGTAAGATTTCTGAGGAAATTGAAGACCTTTGAGGATATTAGGCCCTGAAGAGTCCTGATAAACCACAGCATATATCTATTGGCCTTTGTTTGCCTATACTAGGAAAAATGGAAAAAAAAAAAAATCAGAACAGGAGCAGAAGCTAAAACTCAAGGAAATGATTATCTGCTGTATGTGGAACCACAGGAGTGGATGGACCCTCCAGAATAGTTAGGTCTCTACCCATTCATTTCTCCGGCTCACACTCTGCTCTCACCTTACTTCTGGAATGATCCCTGACTCTGCGACCTGCAAGGCTTGCCCAGGCCTGAGCCTCCTGTGTGACTCCAACTTCTCCATCCCCAATTTGTCTTTCTTACTGAGACACTCACCTGTGTTCTTCGGGGTGCCCTGACAGCATTTGGATAGCGGCCTTGGCTTCACCCATGGGGCTTACCAGACCTACTGGCTGCCTTGTGTACACACTGACCCCTTGGCCGTAGTCTTCAATCTGCCATTCCTTCCCCAGCCCTTTTCCCTGTCCTGCCCCCTCCAGATCTGCTCTGTGAAGGGCCTCTGCTGACCCCCCCATGACATCACCTTTATGATTAAAGTTTGTTGTTTTCTGATGAGATGGTCAATGAAGAAGCCTAGGCTGGCTTCTTGTTATGTTCACGATCATAAACCATCAAGGTACATTTAAAGCAAAGCCCCACTTCATCTCATTTGCATTTTTTTCTAAGGAGTGCCTTACATTTGTTTGAGTGAGGTTGTTCTCCAGCAGCAGAAATAGAACAAGCAGCTAGTCTGTGGCAATGAGTGTCTCTGTTTATGGATGCCCTAGAGTTGCTGTATAAACTGTTAATACACTTTGCTATCCATTTCTGGGTGGAGATCAAAAATTTTATCCAGGGACACTGGGTGGCTCAGTCGGTTAAGCATCTGCCTTTGGCTCAGGTCATGATCCCAGGGTCCTGAGATCGAGCCTCGCATCGGGCTCCCTGCTCAGTGGGGAGCCTGCTTCTCCCTCTACCTGCCACTCCCCCTGCTTGGGCTCTCTCTCTCTCACTCTCTCATTCTCTGACAAATAAATAAATAAAATCTTTAAAAAAAAAAAAAAGAAAAGAAAATATATTTTTCAAAAAAAAATCTTATCCAGCTCTACACAAGGGTATATGTCAATTATATCTCAATGAAGCTGGAAGGAGAAAGAAAAAAAGTTAGGCAATATGGGATTTGCAACAGGTTTTAAATTTCAATTGGTATATCTGAAAACATTTTCAGCAGAATTTTTTTTTTAATTTTATTTATTTGAGAGAGAGAGCACAAGAGCGGGTAGGGTCAGAGGGAGAAGCAGACCCCCTGCTGAGCAGGGAGCCCGATGCGGGACTCGATCCCGGGACTCCAGGATCATGACCTGAGCCAAAGGCAGTCGCTTAACCAACTGAGCCACCCAGGCACCCTTCAGCAGAATTTTTAAAAAGTTTATGGCGTGTAGACAGAATTCTTCTTGAGTCCAGTAGTTAACATGTAATTTCTCCTACTTTTATATTTAATTGTATTTCTGGAGATGGGAGGTAGGGGCTGGGACAGGAGCCAGTGATACCTGGGGCAGGATGGGTCCTCGGGCCCATATCATGTCCTTCCCTGGGAGTCTATGAAATGCACCTTTGTACTACATCTCTGGAGGATGAATTGGTGTTCTTTTTTCCTAAGAAGGATTTAAATATTCCATTCTTTCAAGTTTTACATATTTAGCTGGTTGCTATTATAACTATGGGCATTCCAAAGAACACACACAACTTGCTTATACTGCAACCAACACTTAAATACTGTTCTCGGTTCTGGCCCCCCTTCCATGGCCCTCCCACACCAAGCAGGATGCACCTAATCTGGCCCCATGTAGAAAATTTCTTTCTTACAATGATACCTCAGATCTTTCTCCCTGCCTCCTTCTCTTGGAAATCTATTCTATTTTTTCTTAATCTGGTTTGGTTCCTTAGGTGCCAAATATAGCTGCTCATTGGGAAAATGCTCTTGTCTGGCCTCACTTTTCCCTACAGAGCCTCTGGACTTGAATTTCCTTTCTGAATCACAGACTTGTATATCACCTTCTTTAAGATAGGGTTTGGGGCACTTGGGTGGCTCAGTCAGTTAAGCATCCAACTCTTGATTTGGGCTCAGGTCATGATCTCAGGGTCACAGGATCCAGCCCCAAGTCAGGCTCCACTTCCACTTCGGTGCTGGGCGTGGAACCTGCTTAAGATTCTCTCTCTCTCTCTCTCTCTCCCTCTGCCCCTCCATCCCACTGCACACACGTGCTCTCTCTCTCAAAAAAGATATTAGGGTTTTGCTACAAGATATTGCAAGAGTGGTGACTTTTCACATTTAGTCTTTGTATACCAACTTACGTAGAAGGAAAGTTAAACAGAAAAAATTCAATTCAAAAGGTAACAATAAGTGGGGGAAAAAAACTCACAAATGTTTCTGTTTTCCCGGGAATTTGTTAGTTAAAAGCTGAAAGTCACTTGTTGTTTTTGGGTTTCCCTAAGAATGGGTCTTAAAATATGATGTTACCTCTGTGTATAAGGACTTCTCATGCATTCACAGTATGCCATTTTATAGCCTCCAATTTTGTTCCATTTAATTTTCCCTTAAAGATCCTTTTGGACTTTTTTTTGACTCTTTGATATTGCCATGATGTTACGGAAATGACAATGTGTTGTGTGGTTTCCTGTTCCTGCATGACCCTCACAGCTGTGAGCACTTACCTTTAAATGGAAACTTCAGTCTCTACATCCTTTAGCCTTGGAAATGATAATACCTTTAGTAAAGAGAATTTGAAAAAGAAAAAAATCTGGGCGCCTGGGTGGCTCAGACGGTTAAGCGTCTGCCTTCGGCTCAGGTCATGGTCCCAGAGTCCTGGGATCGAGTCCCGCATCGGGCTCCCTGCTCCTTGGGAGCCTGCTTCTCCCTCTGCTTCTCTCTCTCTCTCTCTCTGTCTCTCATGAATAAATAAATAAAATCTTAAAAAAAAAAAAAAGAAAAGAAAAGAAAAAAATCTTATCCAGTACAGAATGGCTTTGGCTTTGGAATACGAGTTGGCAGAAAGGTCAGTCCTTAAAGTAGCTCGGTTGTCACCACTCCTCACGTAAGAAATTATATCACTAATGGACCATGTTGGATGGGGAGAGGAGACATGAGGAGGGCGTCCAGTAGCCACTCTGCTCACAGGTCCAATGCACCTCCCCTCCCCAGTGCAGCTTTGTCACATTGCCCTCTGTATGAGTTTCCTAGAGCTGCTGTAATAAAATACACCAAACTTGGATGGCTTAAATCAACAGAAATTTATTCTCTCTCACTGCCCTGAAGGCTAGAAGTCCACAATCAAGGTGCTGAGAGGACCACACTCCACTGAAGTCTCTAGGATAGGACAGTTCTTTGTTCCTTCTTGGTTTCTGGTGGTTGTTGGCAAACCTTGGTGTCCCTTGACTTGTGGACATACCACTCTGGTCTCTGCCGTTTTCTACATATGTCCTTCCCTCTGTGTCCCCTCCTCCATGTCTTCACATTGCCTTCTTACAAGGACACTAGTCATTGGACTATGACCCACATCAATCCAGTGTGAGCTCATCCTAACTAATTGTATCTGCAAAGAACTATTTCCAAATAAGATTACTTCCTGAGGTTCTGGGTGGACATGAGTTTTGTGGGAAAAATATTCTTTCCAGTACAGCTTCTATAACCAAAATGACCTTACAATGAATTAACTTGTATTATAGACTAGCAGATTTTCATTGTACATCTCAGGCTACAGCTTGATTTTGAATTTCATAAAGTCCTAAACTGTGGCTTTCCTCCGGATGGATCCATTTTATTTCTTTAGAGAGCCTAGGACACATGTTTTCCATATCTGGATTAGTTCTTGCTTTTTAATGTGACTAATAGCCAGTAACCCACAAGCTTAGTTAGATAAGGGATATAGACGAAGACTGTAAACAGTCTCCCTTCCTCTCTTAAAGAGGTGTTTCTAGTGCATCATCTGGGAGAAGGAGAAGAAGCTGGGGAAGGTGAATAAGAAGAAGCAAAAAGGGGTGCCTGGGTGGCTGGGTCGGTTAAGCAGCCGACTCTTGATTTCAACTCAGGTCATGATCTCAGGGTCCTGGGATGGAGCCCTGCGGTGAGCTCCCTGCTCAGCGGGGGATCTGCTTCTCCCTCTCCCTCTGATACCCCCCACCCTGCTCATGCTCTCTCTCTCTTAAAAATATAAATCTTAAAAAAAAAAAGAAGGAGGGCGCCTGGGTGGCTCAGTTGGTTAAGCGACTGCCTTCAGCTCAGGTCATGATCCCAGGGTCCTGGGATCGAGTCCCACATCGGGCTCCCTGCTCTGCAGGGAGCCTGCTTCTCCCTCTCCCACTCCCCTGCTTGTGTTCCCTCTCTCGCTGTGTCTCTCTCTGTCAAATAAATAAATAAAATCTTTAAAAAAAAAAATTTAAAAAAAAAAAAGAAGGAGAAGCAAAAAGCTTTGTGCAAATTGGCTCAAGCAAGGACACACATACTCTCACATCATGAGCACTGTACATTTGCGCTCTGTACATCTGCACACTTAGGAAAGGGATTGTCTTAAAAAGAGAGAGGTTTGCTGAAATTTCACATCAGATTTGCTTAAGAATATACATGCTGATGTGCAGAAATTTTAGAGAATATAAAAGTACAAAGGAAAATTCCCGCAATTGTCTCCCAGTCCCTCCCAGAGAAAGACACTCTAAATATTACATATATTTATATATATTTATAAATACATATATATTTATATGTATTTATAAATACATATGTAAATATTATATAAACACACACACACATATATATCCTTTCTAATCCTGCTTGTCTGTCTGTCATCTATCTATCCATCCATCCATCATCCATCTATAAGCTATCTACCTCTCCATCTGAGGCAGTCAGGACCCCTCAGGTCTCCGACTACAGGGAATGAAACTGAGCAGCCAACTGCTGCACCTTGATTCCCATCGCTGTCCTCAGCCAAGGACCTGGTGTGGCAGGGCCCTAAGGCAGGCCCAATCTTGGAAAGTGCAAGACTCCTCTGATGTGTGCTCTTAGCCGGAAGACTCCCACTGGGCTGGATAAACTCTCTCAGAAATGCAGTCAGACAGACCCATCTGGTTTCCCTTGAGCCCCCTTCAGCACGTGGTGTCACTCTGCACGATGGTCTGAGGCTCCCCATTTCTCCGAGCTCCCTCCCCATCTTCTCTCACAGGAGTTTCCCTTATACATCTTTTGTGCATCTAAATGCCCTTTGAATGTCTGGCACATGACTGACCTGGACAACATCTACCAATATGTCCATTTGAGTACCAAGCATATTTTACAAAACTGTTATAATATTGGTCTCTTTTGTTTAAGCAAAGTGAGGCCAGATTTTGAGAAAAATCTTGGCTGAGTGTTTGAAAGGAAATTGGGACATAAGGTTTAAAAATGAACGCAAAAGCAGCTTAGTGGTTGTATCCCAACTCAGTGAGTTTACTTAGTCCCATTTTACATTCTGCCTGACCTTGGAGCAACCCACATACAGATCCTAGAAGCGTTGCAGTGGCACCTTTGCAGATGTGCTCATATTCCAAGGAGTGAAGCCAAGATGAGGAGCCAGACATTCCACAAGGCCCCAGAAAGGCAGGTTGGAATGAGTGTTAGTGGGAGTTTGACTCTCAAATCTAGAGGAAATACAGGGGATGTGATTAAGACTCAAAGATTTGTATGTTGTTGCCACAAACGAAAACTCCTCTGCCTAGCTCTCCAGGTTATAAGGAGCTACCCAGTCTGTTCCCAGGGCCTGGGGAAGTCAGTTGGGCCAGCCCTGTCCCTGGACACCAGTATGTGCTGCCAGAAAGATGCCATGCTAGTTTGAGAAGCTGAAGTCGTACATATAATTTAAGAAGACTACACTTATAGACACAGTCCATATGACTACATGAAAAACAATTCTGATCTTTCAAATTACATGGCTCTGGATGTCATTAGAGTTGTAAAAGATTTTCTTTGGACTCATTTCAATCACAATCATGTGGATATTTTTCACATATTGGAGGGGAAATGTCAGCCAATGCTAAATCTCAAACATGTCCATGGCATTCATGGAAACAAGATTAGATTTACTCTCTTCACTCAGGGTGGAGGTGCAGTATTGTGATATAACAAAAAATATGGATTTATTGTCTTTGTCCCCACTACCTTGCACAGAATTCCTAAAGACCTTGCCATTTCCTGAGTGAGAGGAGCATCCTCTGTTATTCCTAATGGACCATTTTCAACCACAGCCGAGTTTCTGCTAATGAGGTAACTCTTGCTTGGGTCCCAGAGAGCTTCTGGAGGTGGGCTGGTTGCCAGAGGAACCAACCAAGTGATTAGAGGGTTGTAACTTTCATCCCCACCCCATGACCTGCAGGAGGAGGAGAGGGGTTAGAGATTGAGTTCAATAACCAATGGCCAATGATTTAATCAATCATGCCTATGTAATGGAACCTCCAGGAAAACCCTAAGCTACCAGGGTCAGAAAGCATCCGGGTTGGTGCCAGGAGGGTAGCATGCCTGAAGAGGACATGGAAGCTCTGCACCCTTCCTTCCGTACCTTGCCCTATGCTCTCTTTCATTTGGCTCTTCCTGAGTTTCAGCCATTATAATTAGCTGGCAACCAAGGTAAAGTGCTTTCCTGAGTTCTATGAGGTATTCTAGCAAATTATCAAACCTGAGGAGAGGGTCAGTATGGGTGGCCAGACTTGCAACGGATGTCTGAAGCGGGGGCAGTTTTATGGGACTGAACCCTTCACCTCTGGGCTCTGTGTTAATTCAGAATTAGTGTCAGAATTGAATTAAACTGTAGAACACCAAGCTGGCGTCTGGAGAGTTGGAGAATTGGCTGGTATAGGGAAACACAGCCACACATTTGATGTGTCACAAATGGTGTAAAACAAAACAGTTTAGAGAAGGGGGCTCAAGAAATGATCCTGTTATGTTCCCTTTAAGAAGTTCATGAAACCTCCCAAGATCATAATAACGTCATCCCTTTAACAGAAACCACTGAGGGACGCCTGGGTTGCTCAGTCAGTTAAGCAGCTGCCTTCAGCTCAGGTCATGATCCCGGCGTCCTGGGATCGAGCCCCGCATTGGACTCCCTGCTCAGCGGGGAGCCTGCTTCTCCTTCTCCCTCTGCCTGCCGCTCCCCCTGCTTGTGCTCTCTCACTCTCACTCAAATAAATAAATAAAATCTTAAAAAAAAAAAAAACCCAAAAAACAGAAACCACTGCAAATTTTGCAAAACCCTTTCAATACACAAAACAGTGGCTAAAGACACCAGCCCACCCACCAAGGCTTAGCAGAGGTGGAGGGCTGATTTCAAATGTGCTGATATTTTTTTTTTCTTTGTCAAATTTATTGAGGAATGATTTGCATATGATAAGTTACATCTAAAATGAATGAATTCTGACCATTGTATATGCCTGCAAAATCACCACCACAGCCAAGACCCAGACAATTCCATGAACCCAGAAAGGTTCTTTATTACTCTTTTAAAGTCCATCCCTCCCTCTAATCCCGAACCCAGGAAACTGATCTTTCTTAACTGATCTGTTGTTACCACTGTAGATTAATTTGTTTTTCGTTTTTTGTTTATTTTTCAGGGGTGGGGAACAGGAGGGATAGAGGGAAACGGAAAGAGAGAATATTAAGCAGGCTCCACAAACCTGACGGAGTTCCATCTCATGACCCTGATATCATGACCCGAGATGAAATCAAGAGTCGGACACTTAACCGACTAAGCCACCCAGGCATCCCTAGATTAATTTGTGTTTGATATATATTGAATAACAACATATGGACTCTTACGTGTCTGGTTTCTTTAGCTCAGAATAATGTTTTGGGGAGTTGCCCATGTTGTACAAGTATCAGTGGCTCATTCCTTTTTAATACTGGGAAGTATTCCATTACATGGTTACAAGGCATTTTGTTCATCCATTCACCTGTTGAAGGACATGTGCTCCCTGCTTCCCCCACCACCCAGCTTCTACTATCAGAATATTACTGCTATGAACATTTACGTACAAGTCTTTTGTGTAGGCCTGTGTTTTCATTTCTCTTGGATATATACCTCGGAGTGGAATGACGCAGTAGTGTGGTACATACAAGTTACAATTTTAAGAAACTGCTGTCTTAGTCCACAGGGGCTGCTCTAAGGGAATATCATAGACTGGGTGGCTTATAAACAACAGAAATTTATTTCTCACAGTTCTAGAAGTTGTTGAGTCCAAGATCAAGGCCCTGGTGTCTGGTAAGAGCCTTTTTCCTGGTGCTTACACAGCTATTTCCTCATTGTGTCCTCACATGGCAGAAAGGGCAAGTTAGCTCTCTGGGGTCTCTTCTATAAGGGCACAAACCCCATTCATGAGGATTCCAATCTCATGCCCTTATCACTTTCCAAAGGCCCCATCTCCTAATACTATCCAACTGGGGATTAGGTTTCAACATACGAATCTGGGGGAGGACATGAACATTCAGTCGGCAGCCACTGCCAAATTGTCTTTCAAAGTCATTGAACCATTTTCCATCTCCACCAGAAATGTATGAGATTTCCAGTTGTTCTATATCCTTGTCGACACTTAATACTGTCAGTCTTTTCAATTCTAACCACTCTAAGGGGTGTGTAATGGTATCTCATTGTGATTTTAATTTTCATTTTCCTGATTACAAAATAATGTTGAACGAATTTTCATGTGTTTACTGACCACTTGTATATCATGTTTTATGATATATCTTTCCAAATCTTTTACCCATTTTTGAGTTATTTATATTCTTATTATTGAGTTATAAAATTTTTATCCTCGATGTAAATCTTTTCTGAGATATATGCATGGCAAACATTTTCTCCCATTCTTTGGCTTACTTTTTTATTTACTTGTGTATTTCAAAGAGCAAAATTTTTTCTTTTGATAAAATCCAACTTATTGCCTTTTTCTTTCTGTTGTTTGTGTTTTTTCTGCCTTTGCCCACTCCAAGGTCATGAAGATTTTTTTTTTCTTCCAGGAGACTTGTAATTTCAGCTTTTACATTTATTCTATGACATGGTTTGTGCTAATTTTTGCATTTGGTGTGAGGTACGGGGCAATTCTCATATGTTTCCACATGGATACCCATAGTTATTTTAGCACAATGTCTTCCTTTTCATTGTTTCCTTTGCCAAAAATCGATTGACCATGTATGTGCAAGTCTATTTCTGGCCTCTCTATTTTTCCTCCATGAGGTCATATCTATCTATTGTTTGATTAATATTATGATGTTATTGCTTTATTATTGTTGTAGCATTATAGTAAGTCTTCATATAAGTCTTCTATCTTTGTACTTACTTTTTAAAAATTGCTTTGAGCATTTAATGTCAATCAGATTTTCACTTGAACTTTCAATCAGATTTTAAGATCAGCTCGTCCATTTCTACGAAAAAAATTCTGGGATTTTGATTGGGATTTTACTGAATCTACAGATCAATTAAAAGAAAGTTGTCCTCCCCAATAGTAATGGAATCTTCCATTAACAAATATGATATTATTTAGGTCTTCTAATTCATGTCAGCAATGATCTATAATATTCAGTGAAAAGTTCTTGCACATCTTTGTTGAACTTCTAAGAATTTCTATTTTGACAGTACTTATAAATGGAATTTTGAAATTTTCTTTTGCTACTCGTATTTAAAGTCATTTGCCACTACTATATTAAAGTGCTGTTGATTTTTGTACATTAGCCCTATATCCTGTGACCTTGCTAAATTTACTTTTTAATTCTAGTAGCTGTTTTGTCTTCAGGATTTTCTACATAAACTGGCATGTCTTCCATAAATAGAGACAAACACACTACTTCTTTAGTGATTTTGTCTTAATGCTTTCTTATTTTTTGCCTAATAAAAAGAAGTGTTGAGAGTGATATCCTTAAGTATGATGTTAGCTCTGGTTTTTCATAAATATCCTTTATCAGGTTGAAGAAGTTACTTACTCTTTCTACCTTGCTAGGAGTTTCTTATCATAAATGGGCACTGAATTTTGTCAAATGATTTTCTGCATCTATTGATACAACCATTAATTCTATTTATAGTGTGAATTACATTGATAGATTTTTTTCCCAATGTTAAACTTGCATTTCTGGAATGTACATTTTGTGGTTGTGATTTATTATTCTTGTTACATATTGCTTAATTTGATTTGCTAATATTTTGCGTAAGTAGTTTTAGTCTATATTCTTGATGGATATTGGTCTGTAGTTTTCTTTCTTTGCATTATCTTTGCCTGGTTTTGGTGTTAGTGTAAAGTTGGCCTCACAATGTAAGTTGGAAAGCGATCACTCCTTGCCATTTCTATTTTAAATGATATCAATATAGCCACACCAGCATTCTTATGCTTACCATTTGCCTGGTCTATCTTTTTGCATTCACCTATTTTCAACTTATTTGCATCTTTATAATTACATTGTGTTTCTTATAAACAGAATATATTTGAATCTTGTTTTATAATTAGTTCTGGTAATCTCAGTTTTTAACTAGAGCATTGGTCCATTAACATTCAATGCAATTATTGTGATGAGAGGAAAAACTCTCTAAAGGCCTGATACACAAGGGAAACTATTTTAGATTTTTTTTTCTTAGTCAGCATGACTGTAAATAAACTTTGTTCCAATTAAAAGCCTGATTTATGGCCCACCATGCATGCACTGTACATCTCCTTTGTGAATGAGTAGCTTAAAGGAAAACCATCTTGTCCTTGAAAGATTGATCAATGTTCTTGCTCCCTGCATTCCTTTATGATAAAACTTGTGATTCCTGCCTATATGCTAATCTATAATCTTTTGAGCTTTTACAATATTTAAAAAAGTACATAAGCCTGTAAAAATGGTTCATTCTCTGGAGCACTTTCTTCCCTGTGAAGAGTATGTTTCCCGGGCAAGTGTCCTAACTTGGGCTTGAATAAAACTCTTTCTTTCTTTTAGAGATTCTAAAAGGTTTGTTCAATTTGCATTGACATTGTTATGGTTAGATTTAAATCTACCATTTTATTACTTATTTTCTCTTTTCTTCCTCTTTTTTTTTAATTTTCCTGCATTCATTTTGATTATTTGAATACTTTTTAGAATTCTATTTTAATTTTATTATTGTCCATACTTCTTTGCATTATGTTCACTGGCACTCTACAATATAAACTTAACTTTTTCTTTGTGTTAACATTATACCACTTCACATAAAATAAAGAAATCTTATAACCATCTAGGTCCATTAACTGTGCTGACTTTTAACCATCCTTTAGAATGAGAAAGCTATTTGTTTCCACAATATTAAATCTCCTGGATTCCTTTAACACTAATAGCTGAGGACTTAATGATAAGTTATTGCATATTTTGTGACTACGAACCCTTCTGGACATTGTAGCCATATTCCCCACCATGCTATGGTTCCTTGTAAGGGCAACATCTATGACATTGAATCTAAGGAAGGGGTAGCCTCATGTGGCTTTCAACATGAGACTTCCCATTCAAGAACAGGAGTAGACAGACTTGAGAAGCCTGTCCATAGACCGGGGACTGCCAGTGAAACCCTTTGCCTAGTTATGAGCTATAGCAACTATACTTTCTGAGAAATACAGGTAGACTTGACTAGGTGTGGATGAATAAATACCATGAGACTAATTAAGAGATGATAAAGGGCCACAAAGAAGTATGTGTTATGAGGACCAAAAACTGTATAATAAACACTAAGAAGTAGGAGAAAAGATAATTGAGTAGACTATGTTGACTCTAGTTGGAGTGAAACTGGAAAGATCTATAAAAAGCAGCAGATTCTGAGCAACTGACCTATGTTGCATCCACGGTGGGGCTCTGGAGTGATGATGTGATAGTTATTAGCACCGTTTAGCCCATAGTTCTTTCCCTTCTAGGCGCCTGGTAGGATTGCACTTTCAGCTCCACCATATGACTAGGCCTAGCCAAGTTTTGAGTTTGAATGAGTTTCGAGGAGTGCTATATACCACTTATGAGATGGGGCCCTTGCTTGCTGAGATGAGTTTCCATAAATCTTTTGCCCTCTGGCAAAGTGCCCAGCAATGCTCAATATGGTGCCTGCTCTCTAAGCCCAGAGTCCTGAGTAACCATGATGAACAGAGCGTTTTGCTGGCCAGTGAGAAACCAGTATGGTAAACAAGAAAGACACCTCTGTTGTTTCAGGCCAACAGAGGTTTAGGAGGATGTTTATTACCACAGCATAACCTGGCCCTTCCTGACTATCAGAGAAGATTATGAACTCTTGCTTCTGTTAAAACTAAACACAAATGGAAACCAGATTGGAACATGTCCTGAGCAGACAAAAGCAGTTTAGTCAGCAACACTTAATTTACCTTGTTTTGTGAGACAAGCCTGGCTAGCTTGACCTGCGTCTCTTTTTGCACACACCTCTGAAAATCATTAGCAAAACTTAAAGATTTTATTTATTTATTTTACAGAGAGAGAGAGTCAACAAGCAGGGGGAGGGTCAGAGGGAGAGGAGAAGAAAGAATCTCAAGCAGACAAGAGAGAGAGAGAATCTCAAGCAGACGCCCAGCTGAGCATGGAGCCTGACTTGGGGCTTGATCTCACAACCCTGAGATTATGACCTGAGCCAAAACCAAGAGTCAGATGCTTAACCTACTGAGCCATCCAGGCACCCCTAGCAAAACTTAAATAGTTCCCTAAAATTGATATGAAGTGACCACTAACCAATTCCCTTTCATTTAAGAAAATTCTAATATTGTAACCAATCACTATAAAGAACAGTCCCTGCCTTCACACTAGATAAGCTGCTTGCTCACAATATATCTATGATCCTCATTTCATGTTTTGGTTTGAGTGTTCCCAGTTTGCAAACATCTTTTTGGGTCCATGCACAATAAATTTATACTAATGACTACTTCAGTGATTCATTGGTTTTACTTTTCTGGTTTTTTTTCCTGAACTTTTGGTACTTCTGAAATCCTAAAACCAGCTTGGTTCCAGGTACACCTTTTATGAGACCTTCCTGAGGGGTTCCTGATGGGGTTTCTCTGAGCTGAATTGTGTCTTCCTCAAATTTATGTGAAGTCTTAACCTCCAGTACTGCAGAATGTGACTGGATAGGAGATAGGGTCTATTGAGAGGTAATTAAGTTAAAATGAGGTCACAAGGGTGGGGTCCTAAACCAGTAGGACTGATGTCCTTATAAGAAAAGGAAGGGGTACCAAGAGGGCGCACAGAGGAAAGGCCACGTTAAGACACAGCAAGAAGGCAGCCAGCTGCCAGACTGGAGGTGAGGTCTCAACCAGAAACCAACCCTGCCAGCACCTTGGTCTTGGACTTCTCCCAAAGTATGAGGAAATACATTTCTGTGGTATAAGCCTCCCAGTCTGTGCTATTTATTATGGTGGCCCTAACAGACTACTATGGGATCTCTGTCTTCCTGATTGCTTTGTGTGTCTTTTTAATTAATCCTCATTATTTAAGTTTGCCATAAACTCAATTCCTTAAAAACAAAAAGCCTAACTAATTCCTACACTCTACATATGTGTAAAAAGTATTGAAATTTCAGAATCACAGTAAAGATGATCCTTACTGTATGTCAGATACTGGAAAGGTACAGAGAATGTCAGAGGGAGCTGTACCCATCAATCTTCAGGAAATTAAATAATAAGCACAGCTAATTTTCTCTTTTGTTTGAAGGGTCGTGGACACATTAAACTCTGTCATAGAACATTTCCTTGACAACCACTGGCTCTGACGGGTAAAGGAAATCAACTAAGAACCCAGCAATGACTTTGCTGGCACTGCATAATGATATAAAATAAAAGACAGAATGGAGGAAGATTTAGCCTCACTCCTAAAGAAAGGAAAGCGACGATCTACAACCCCGGACAGGATATTTAACATGGGATTTACCGACTCTCCTAGGCTGGATATCCCGGAATATGTGTTGCTTAGAACCTCAGAGAACAAAGGCCAGGAAGATGACCTGAACAGATGTCAGAAAATTTAATAAAGAGAAGTGTGAGCAGCAGGATTTTATCCATGTAGGGCACAGCAAAGAAGCTTCTTTGAGAAATTCATTTTCAATGTAAAAAGCTTGAAAATTCTTCTCAGCTTGAAGAATGGTAGGAAGGAGTCTGCCAGCTTTCAAAGCTACAATTACCACCTACCAGCCAATGGCTTCCAAGTGTGCACATCCATTAGATCCTGCCCCCACCCTCCAGACTCCTATTTCTAAAACTAGGGAAAAACTCTTTTCAATGGCTTATAGGTATCTCAAACTCAGCAAGTCAAAACTCATCTAATAGTCATCACGTGGCCCCCACCAACACCTGTTCCTCGCCCATTATACGATCCAAGGAAGGTCGCAGCCTAGCACCCCTGACTCTACATCATACTGGCCTCCCCCACCCTCTCATCAGCTTAGAGCAAATGCCCACAGGACTATCTTTCACCATCTGGTGTTAATACACCAACATGGCAGGAAAAGTCATTTAAAGGCTATTAACCTCAGAACTTTTATTAACTATAAAAGCAAACATCAGCTGTGACCAGTAGATTTAAATTCATTGAAGACTAGCTCGGTGATTTGTGTCTTTGGAGAAACTGAACTCTCAGAAACCAAAAGGGGTTGCTCGGTAATATTTTTTTGTGAATAAATGAATGATGAATAAATGGATGATTCAGATTCAGGGGAACGCTGGCTCAATCAAACAGGACTGAAATTTGATCTTTAAAATAAAGGCACTGGATTTCATGATCTCTCTGTTTTCTCCCAGGCTGTGAGTCTCATACTCACTAAGGACCGCTGCTGGTCCTGGGTGGTGAGGGGTAAAATCTGGAGAACCAAAGCCCAGAGAGAATCTGTGGTTTCGCCTCTCCAACCCATGGCCTGGATATAATGTCACAGTGCAGCCTTGTACAACAGGTTCTGCTGGACCTACTGTTCGCTTTACATAATCATTGAGGAAGCTATAGGGAAACTATTTGTCAGCCAACTCATGGGGCTTTTCACCTGACACTGAGCGTATTTTTTCCATACAGCAGCCTGACACACCCAACTCACCCTTGAGAATGCTGTTGAAGAGGGTGGGCTCTACTGAAAACCACTGAACTAAGAAACTCTCTTGGCTCTTTGTAGTTCTAGGCTTTTCTCCCAAGTCAATGACTTTTATTAATGAATTATGTAATCTCCTAAGAAATCTCTATGGCTTGAAAGGGCAATAAGAAAATACAGAAGGGGGCACCTGGGTGGCTCACTCAGTTGAGTGAACAACTCTTGGTTTCGGCCTTCCGGTTTCTTGGTTTCACGGTGTCAGGGTCAGCTCAGGTCATGATCTCAGGGTTGGGAGATCGAGCCCCGCGTGGGGCGCACACTGAGCAGGGAGTCTGCTTGAGAGTCTCTCCCTCTGTCCCTCCCCCCACGTGCTCGCTCGCTCGCTCTCTCTCTCCTCTCTAAAATAAATAAATAAATCTAAAAAAAGAAAAGAAAATACAGAAGAATAGCCAGGTTCCTGGTTCTAGGGTAAGAAAAAGAATTTACAGATGAAAAGAAACAAGGCAAATGTTGATAGCCTGTGGCTCATCAAAGGCGGGGCATCGCTCCTTTGCTTCTGCATCTGGGCAATTAGCGCAGTCGGTGTGCAGTGCACGGTCCTTATGGTTTTGAAAGAACTGCTTCCACACACTTTTCTGTGATCATTCTGATTGTTCTCTAAAGACTTAAAGAGTTTGCTTTTCTCCTCAAGTGTTTCTTTTCCAAATCCATTTCCACAGCTGCTCAACCCTCCCTCCTGACAAAGGAAGGACAACTTGATAACCAGTGAGGCTTTGTTCTTTTTTCCTGCACTTGTGAGCTGGAGGGAGTTCTAACCACCCATAAAGGGCTCACAGCGTAGGCTGGTTGAAAATCAATTTATACAATTCCCACTTCAATCATTGTTTCGTCAACCCAAAGAAAATGAATGAAACAAGTGTTTGTGAATCAAATTTGAGGAATTCCAATGAAATAATGATTGCAGTGTCCCTCTCTGGCCCTGTACTGCTTAAGCTCCTGAACTGTAACATGCATCTAGGGGACAGATCTTTCAGGCTGCTGGTGAACAAGTCTACAGCATATTTGGGAGGTAAAAGTGTCACCCATTTGGGGACATTTAGGAGTCAGACTTGCCTCCTCCAGGTTGGTGAATCTCTGACCTCTCCAACATCCTGTTTGCATGGGAGTGTCCTCTGCCCTTCTGGTTTTCCAGCTCTTTCCATCTCTCCAGCCTGCTCCAAGCATTATCCCAAGCTATTCCTGTGGTTGCATCACACCTGGGTGCATGTGCGTGCATGTGCATGCACACACATGATCCCTTCAGGCCCCCACAGCCAGCACCATATTTCACTGTCAATGGCAGCTTTGGGCTAACTTCCAGATGTTTTGTTGAGAGTGCATGTCTGAAGGAAATCGCTTGGGTCCCAGGCTGGGTAAGCACCAGACACCTGCCCTCCCCGCACGGTGGGTCAGAAACAGCCCCGGGAGAGGTGTCTCACAGCTTAGGTGCACATGCTGAGCCCTTGGACGGGGGGTGAAGTTCACTCCCCAGACAACTAAAACCAACCAGCCAAGGCTCCATGGCCCAGTTTGTCTGAGGTTTAGGGCTTATCCCCATTTCTATGCCAACAGATGTCAATCAGATTGCCTTTCTCGTGTGGAACCTCCTCTCAAATACAGGAAGGGCAAAGGGTCATTTATTCATCACCTACCATGTCCCAGACATCTATGTGTATTTTTTCACATCCTCCTTGAAACCACTCTCTGAGGTCAGATTAATTGTCCCATTGTACACATTGGAAAATGGAGGCACAAATGGATTGAGTCACCTGCTCAAGACTGTACAACTTGTAAGGTTCACCTCCACCTTATACCCTGAGCTGCCTACATTCTTGTCCAGAGGAAACTGTCTACTTGTATGTGGAGCCTCTCACCTCCTATCTTAGGAGCCTGAATAAAATGAAAGGAAATAAGGAGGTAAAAAGAGGACAAGAAAACGTTGCCTACCACACCCACTGAAGAGTCAAGTTTGTGCACAGCACTTCTCTAGGAAAAGCTGAGATGGCCTGATGGACCAGACAATGTGGCATCACTTAGGATGTGAGATCTCTGGCTCGGAAGTACTGACGTAGGTGGACTTGTATTATTACTAACACCCGACTCTGACACCAGTATCGATGTGTGTGATTTATCCTACAACTCCGAGCAATTAACTCAATTGGAGATAGAGTAAGACCCCACAGGTTAAGGACTCAGTGCCACAAAAATGTCCTCCCCGCTCACACTCCAGATGTCAGTCACAAGTCCAGGTTGTCACCTGTGCCTCTGATCAACTGGATATAGAAAGGAGGTTCCAATACCCCCCTCCTCGGATTCGATTAATTTGTCAGAATGGCTCACAGAACTCCGAGAAGCATTTTACTGACCAGATGACCAGTTTGTTATAGAAGGATATAACTCAGGGCCAGCCAGATGGAAGAGATGCATAGGGTGAGATATGGGGACAGTGTGTGGAGCTTCCATGCTCTCTCCAGACACACCACTGTCCCGGAATCTCCACGTTCACGAACCCAGAAACTCAGAACCTGGTCCTTTTGGGGTTTTGTTTTTGTTTTTGGTTTTGGTTTTGTTTAAAGATTTTATTTATTTATTTGACTGAGAGAGACACAGAGAGAGCACGAGCAGGCGGAGCAGCAAGAGAGGGAGAAGCAGGCTCCCCACTGAGCAGGGAGCCCAATACGGGGATCGATCCCAGGACCCTGGGATCATGACCTGAGCCAAAGGCAGATGCTTAACTGACTGAGCCATCCAGGTGCCCCCCTTTTGGGTTTTTATGAAGGCATCATTACATAGGCACGATTGATTAGATAATTGGCTATTGGCCAAGCAGAGCCTTTCTCTGCTCCCTGGAGGTCTGGGAGTGGGACTGAAAGTTCCAACCCTCTACTCACATGGTTGGCTTCCCTGGCAACAGACCCCAAAACTTAGGTGACCTAGGGGCTTTCCAAACGTCACCTCATTAACATAAAAAAGACACCTTCACAGCTGTCATCCCTGAAAATTCCAAGGGTTTTATGAACTCTGTGCCCTGAATGGGGATGAAGACCAAATATATATTTATTATAAATCACAATATTACAGATACCAAATCTTCTGTACTTACTCTATGCCAGGCACCATTTTCATGTTTATGTGTATCAACTCACTTTAATTCTCACACAACCTGATCTCCATTTTACAGAAAAGAAACTGAGGCCCAGAGGAGTTCAGTAACTAGGGCAAAGTCACACAGCTGCAAGTCACGCAACCAGATATTGCACTAAGGCCAATGGCCTCGCCATCCATGCTCTTGGCCACACTTTACTGCCTTTAAATGACATCACTGGAGCTAGGACCCCTTGAAGGGAGGAAAGTCATAAACTAGAGAAAATCATAAAAGAAAATTCACCTCCACACAACTGTTTTTAAAAATCTTTCCCAGATCCTGGGATGCCTGGGTGGCTCAGTTGGTTAAGCGTCTGGCTTGGGCTCAGGTCATGATCCCAGGGTCCTGGGATTGAGCCCCGCATCGGGCTCCCTGCTCAGCAGGGAACCTGCTTCTCTCTCTCCCTCTGCCCCTCCCCCTCCTTGTGTTCGCGCTCTCTCTCTCTCTGTCAAATAAATAAATAAAATATGGTAAAAAAAAATCTTTCCTAGATCCATGCAGCTTCCTCTGACAAGCTATTCACTATTGTCCTAGCTTGGTTTAAACTTGCCATCTTGTACTCAAAACCAGCAAGGTCGATGGCTGCCCCTCCTCCATGAAGAGATTGCCCTAAGGGTCAAAGGCCCACCATTCATGTTCACATGCCCAGTGCCCAGGACAGCCCCAGCGTGAACAGAAGCTCCCTGAAGGTGTGAGAAGGAAGGACACTGGGACACTTCTCCCCCACTAGTATCTACCCACCTCAAGCATTTAGGCTCAGGGAGCAATCCTGCCGTTCAGTGTTGGAGCAGTGTGTCAGAGGGGAACACCTCAGTTTGCTTGAAGCTTCCTTGACAAATCCAAGTTCAAACTGAGTGTCACTCTTGGGAGTCGGGGAGGGAGAGCCGTGGTCCTGGACATGGCCGGAGCTGGGCAAGAACAGCCTCTGCACAGTCTCTCCTAGTCCCCAACGCCCCCATCCATTGATTCACTCTTTGTGTGGCCTTCATTCCTGCATTCCAGCCATTGACTCAGCAGCGCTTCAAGGCTCAGTGAGGCACGCTGGTCCCCGGAATGATGGCAGGAGCTGCTCGGAGAGAAATCACGGGCGTCACCTGGCAACTAGTTCGCCAAGTTAGGCTGGCAAAGGGATGGCAAGATGAGATGAGAGGAGGGCAGGGAATTCTAGCGTAAGGGGTCTGGCAATTTAGGATCTAAGGCCAGCAACAAGCATTCATAATAAACAGAGGGGTAAATTGAATGAAAGGTAGAATCTCTCTGTGAAGAAACTGGTGCTATGGTTTGCCAGCTTAGGAGAGCAGCCTGGAAAAGCAGTGGGAGGGCAACTTTTCACTATATCTTTTGGATCCTGAGCCACAGAATAAATTGTATCCAACAGACAACTTCCTGACAGTCTGTGTCTTTATGATAAAAATAACAATGAAGAACCATAAGCACCTGGCGATCTAGGAACTCAAAGGCTCAAAGAAGCGAGAAGAGCCAGCAGGAGATGTGAACCCAGATGTTCGAGTCCGAGGTGGGGGCGGGGGTGTCTCTGCTCATAACCCCTACATGCTGTCCTTTCACGCCATGGGGACAACAGCCTCTGCCACATTAGGTTGTTGTGAAGCTTGAGTAAGGAAATCTCCGTGAAGCACCATCCATGTGCGGGGCCCAAGATCTGGGCTGGGTCAGACATTTTCATTTGCCTCCCACTACTATTCTCTCATTCACTGTTGTCCTGGAGGGTGGACGCCAGCACAGCAAGATACCAAATGAATATATCACCAGGGAAAGGAATGAGAATCAGAGGGAAAGAAAGCGCAGGTGGAGAGGGAGAGGTGATGGATGGCATGAAGTACCAGTCAGGAGCCGACATGCTCTGGAGTCCTCTGCTCAGCTCCAGTCTCAGGCCGGGCCCGTGCTGGCTTCTTGGGCCTCTCCGATTAGATGGAGGAGGGGGAAGATGGGGAGAGATGGGACCCAAAAGAGACCTTGGTAGCATTGCTATGTTTCCTATTTAGCCAACGGACTCAGGAAAACCAGGGAGAACCGTCTGCTTACAGTAAATGACGTAGTGCCGTATTTCAAACCAGCCACCCACTCAGAGCAAGCCAACCACCCTGCTGTGTCTAGGAGCTGTTGTGACACAATGGCAGCCAACCCTCCCTGAGTAGTCACCACGTGCTGAGTACTCGAGACACTAGAAGTTTAGTATCAATTTTCCAGTGACCTTATGAGCTAAGGAATATCATCATCCCAATTTTACAGAAATGGGGCACAGAGATGATCACAATCTTTCCTGGAGCCACAGGTTGGACTCTGCCCAGTGAGCCAATTCTGAGAAAGAACACTGGCTTCACTGCTAAGTGGACGTGAGCCCAGTGCACTCGGAGGTAACACGCAGCTTCTCTCACATCCCTCTGGGTTCCAGGAGCTGAAAACTCGATGGGGCGCCTGGCTGCCTCAGTGGTAGAGCATGCAACTCTTGATCTCAGGGGTTGTGAGTTCAAGCCCCATGTTGGGTGTAGAGATTACTTAAAAATAAAATCTTTAGAGAGAAAGAGAGGGAAAGAAAGAAAGAAAGAAAGAAAGAAAGAAAGAAAGAAAGAAAGAAAGAAAGAGAGAGAGAGAGAGAGAGAGAGAAAGAAAGAAAGAAAGAAAGAAAGAAAGAAAGAAAGAAAGAAAGAAAGAGAAAGGGAAGAAAGGCAAGAGGTAATAATACAAGGAAAGAGATTGGAATAGGACAGAGCTGTGTATCTTGTCCAGACTGTCCTTAGTCAGGCAGCATGCCCTTGTTCAATTTAACTTCCTTTGCCTTGTTTTCTTCATCTGTGAAATGTGGTTATTAAGTCATGTGTCATAGTAAAAATGCAAGAATTTAATAAAATACTAAGGGTTGAAGTGACCCCACACAGGGCCCAGATATAGTAGCTGGATATAGTCACCTGCTGTGACTTTGGCCATGAGATTCAACTGGGGATACTAGTTATCATATTAGAGTTATTTGGGTTTTGTCTCTGCTCCCTCTGCCCACCATTAAGGGTGTGTTCTGGTGAAATGTTCAGCAAGAGGGAGAAATATGTGGGACAAGAGACCTGGAGGATCTGATTCAGTGGTATTTCGACAGTTCTGGAACAGCTCCTCTTTACTGAGAAAGCAGCTCTTCAGTGGATAAAGAGCTGTGGAGTTGTCACATGTAACCCACAAATCACAGATCGCTTTCCAGATGAGTCAGACTTTCTGCTGAAAGAGCATGCTTATGACTGTGGCCTTTGGGAAGGCCCCTTCCCCAATGAAAGGGTGAGTTCAAGGCCCTTTGCTCAAAATACAACTGGACTGCATTAAATACCAGTTGCTTTCAAACTGCTTTCTAAATCTGGCCCTGGAGCTTCTCTGGTTTCACATTGGGCCACAGAAGTGCCCCAGCACACACTTAATACTCACTGTGCTGTGGGTGACCACAGAGTGACCCAGGAGTGACGTGTGGGCAACCCCCCTGGAGCCAACACAGCAACAGCTTCGCCCATTGGAGGTCATAGCAGTGCCCTCAGCAGATACTCTGGTCGGTTGAAAATTATAATTTTATTTTGAAATGATCATTAAAAAAAAAGTCCAAGTGGAAACGATTAAACTTTGGGAAAGTCAAACAAATGTTGCTAGCCAAGAAACCCCGACCAGAAACCAAGCTGTGATTGGCTCTACATGTAAAATCTAGGAGAAAATTCAGGGGGACATCAGATTCTCAAGTTCAGAGGCAATACCAAAGAGGTAGCAGAGTCCAGTGTTATAAATAGCACATTCTGGGAAAATTACAAGAGGTGGTATTTAGAAAGTCACTGGTGAAGGAAAGGTTGAAGAATTAATTACCTCAGATAGGGCTGCCAAGAGGTGGCTTTGATGTTATCACAGATAAGCCTCCTCAGTGACACTGCTGGGAGTGGGGGTTGCACTAAGCAAGTAACAGCAAATAACTTGGATTTAAGTGAAATCTTTGGGAGATGAACTGTGAAATGAACACATCACGGCTCAGAGGGGCCATCTTGGGAGTGGATAGGTTCCCAGCTGAGGCCACTTTCTCCACTGTAATAACACGGAGAGGATGAAATATCTAAAGACAGAATGGGGTGAGGAAAGCGGATCTCAGAGTCAATCCGGCCCAGTGTGAGGAGAGAGCAGCCCTTGTTCCAAACATAACTTTGCTTTAGGTCGAGATACATCAGCTACTCTCAACTTAAAGGCAAGAAGCCATGAGTTCTTAAACGTCAGCAATCACCTGAGGTGCCTGTTTAAAATACAGATGGCCAGGTTCCATTCTCGGAGAGTCTGGGATGGAGTTTGGACATCCAAATATTCATGAGCCCCACTGAGGTGATTCTGAGGCACATGGCAGGAGTCTGGAGTCTGGAGTCCCAGTCTCTCCTCCCAGTTTCTGACAAATTGGCTTCCTGTGGAACTTGCCCAGAAGAAAAGAATGTGGAGCCTTGATGAGTCTAGCATCTTGCTGAACAGCTGGAGATTCGCATTATGAATCAATAAATTGACTTCCAACCTCATGTATGGGTCTCCTTCACTTGGTGAGTTGACCCTAGATATCTTGGATTACTTTTTAGGAGCCTTTTGCCCCCTGTACTATTGTTTTTTGCATGAAGTCCTCACTATAAAGTATTGTGTGCCAGATGAATTAAATAGCTAATTGTAAAAGGGGAAAAAGAAAAAAACATAATGTTTGTGGGGCGCCTGTGTGGTTCAGTCGGATAAGTGGCCGACTCTTGATTTCAGCTCGGGTCATGATCTCAGGGTTGTGAGATGGAGCCCCGTGCCAGACTCTGCACTTAGCAGGGAGTCTGCTTAAGATTCTCTCTCCCCCTCTGCCCCACCCCCCGCTGGCACTCACTCTCTCTCTCTAAAATAAATAAATAAAATCTTTAAAAAAAAAAAAGAAGTATAAGGTTTGCATGTTCTTTGGTTAGATGCAATCTCTGCAAACAAAATATGAAACCCAGGGGCAATAGAAGAGTGCATTAGGTTTGAGCTCATAAAAATGTAAAACTTTTATAGGATAAATAATACCATAGTTTAAAAAATTTTAAGTTACAGAATGAGAGAAAGTATTTGATTTGCATGTAATACTCAAAGGTTTAAAATTTAGATAATTTAATGAGTTTCTACGAGATCAATTAAAAAAATTAAAAAACAGCAAAGAAAAATGGACAGGATGTGATACTTGCATACAATAATTGGGACATACTTATTTAAAAAATCCATTGTTTATATGAAATTTCAATTTAACTGAGTGTCCTGAGTTTTGTTTTTTGGTTTTTGCTTTTTTTTTTTAAGTCTGGCAACCCTAAGAGGATATGAACTTCCAGTTTACAGAATGAGAAAAACTAATGATCCAAGATCATTGAAGAGATATATACAAATTAAAACAAAGATGCCTAACCTGTTTTTGCTCACTCGATTGGAAAACATTAAGAAGCAGTGTCCCTTGTGGGCTTCGATAAAGAAAATATTTACTATATTAATATTTAATGCCCTATGGAAAATGTAAGACCATAAGGAGTTTTGGAAAATTCTAGCAACTATGGTATAAGACCTAAAATTAAGGTCCAATGCTATGTGCTACCTTGACATTTGGTAAAGCTGGGAGGGTCCTGAATGACATAACTGCAAGCTCTCTTCCCCAATCTGATCGCTTGCTGGCCAGATAGCCCTCCTTACCAATCGGACCGGGCACAACACCTGTTCATCCCTGAGTATTAGGTGTCAGTCTCCTGACAGCCTGTGGAATTATGCAAAATAAGCCAATCACGTCATCCTCTGGGAACCAGGAGGCACCTCTCTTCTTGTTACTACAAAACCTTAACCCCATACCCCTCATTGTTCTCTCTGTTCCCAAGTGCAGCACCCATGTGGCCCTGTGTCGTGTGCGGTGTCCTCATCCCCTGGGCTGTGAGTGTATGTATCTAACTGGTGTCATCCCTTTATTGTCAGCTGTCACTCCCTATCCCTGGGGCAGGAATCCTTCCCTCATCAACCCGACGAAGAGGAGGTGATTAAAACAGCAGCATCTTTCAAATTTTTGAAGGTATCCACTTTCGAAATTTCACTTCCAACAATATAGCCTACAAAATACTCACACAGACAAAAAGAGATGCATGCAGAAACAAGAATATTCATCGCAACATTGTATTTTTTAAAATTGAAAAATTGGTGGCAACCTGAATATCCATCTGTTGGGAAATGGTTAAATAAATTATTGTCAATGTAATCTGCGAAATACTACCTAACTACTGAAATGATATAGAATGAGTTCCAGGACTTGTTATATTTAAGCAATACATATACCTGCACCCAATTTATGCAAAATAATATACACCTACATATATGTGTGTGTCTGTATGCATATATACATATATACATATAATAAAGACAGGGAAGGAAAATGCCAAACTGATCAAAGAGGTTGCTTAGAGGGTGAGGAGAGGGACAAGGGGAGGCTTTTGTGATTTTTTGCTGTGTAATTTTGTACTGTTTGAGTCTTCTACGCTGAAAATGCATTCTAGTATCACTTATGTGATGTGATAGAAATTTAAAGGTAAGAAAAGTAAATCAAACGATATAAAGTCTCATAGACTAACACATGGTGAAGGTTTGTAGTAATGTAACACAACTAAGCAATGGGAGTGGCTAGTCTGAATATTCCAGCACCCAGGACATCTTCTGGGCCTTAACGCTATGTGTTGACTTAGCCCGTTAAATTTTTCTCAGCTTCTCTCCAGAAGGAGTCCTAACGCAAAAATGCCTCATTCACATATTCTGGAGGAGACAGGTAATCAAGACTGATATGCCAGCTAACACATTTTTGCAAATCCTTTTCAACTCCCTTCCTACCCCATCTTTTATTTAACTTCATCATCTGATGCAACATGTTAAAAACAAAACAAAACAAACAAAAAGTATATAAAGAGAAGGAGGATGAGGTCCAGTGAACGAGAGAAAAGAAAAATGGTTAAGTACTGTTTATTCCAGTGTGAAAACCAGACGAGCCCTTGGCAACTGTTTCTTGCTTGCTAAGTGAAAACTTGAATTTAACTAAACAATGATTGGTATGTCCTCTCCTTTTTCTCTCTTTAAAGAAGCCATTTATTTGGCTAGTGATTGACAAGCAGCATTAGTGAGCAATCACGTACTTGATGCAGATCCTAAGGGAAGTCACCAGAACTCGGGTCACACTCCATTGACCAAAGCCTATCCCTGCCCTGCCAAGGCCAAGTCCCGCTCAGCCTTCTCCATTTGCCCTGAGGACGGACTCCTGTCTCCAGCTCCACCCTGACCCCTGCTC
This sequence comes from Neomonachus schauinslandi, assembly GCF_002201575.2. Lineage (NCBI taxonomy): Eukaryota > Metazoa > Chordata > Mammalia > Carnivora > Phocidae > Neomonachus > Neomonachus schauinslandi. The sequence goes on along the minus strand of NC_058412.1, from coordinate 80,735,362 downwards.
TCCCTGGGGACGTTCTTTGACATCTCACCACACTAATGCCGTCATTGAGAAGGGCCTCCCCGAAGATCATCATGTAGAGTGGCTCATTCACCCGCGCCTCCTCGAACACAGCCAGCACAGCCACGGGGTCCACGGCCGAGATCAGGCTGCCGAACAGCAGGTTCTGAAGCAGGTTGACATCACTGAGGCCAAAGGCTTTGATCTGGCAGATGAGGTAGAGGGAGAGGCCAATGCCAAAGGCATTGATAAGGGCCCCCAGGCCTGCCCACCACAGGATGGACCCAATGTTCTCAAAGAAGGGCCGGGTGGGCATGAAGTAACCACCCTCCAGGACAATGGGTGGAAGGAGGTACAGGAAGTAGATGCTTGAATCCATGACGGGAGGAGATTTATGGTCGGTGCCAAAGATGATGGCACCCACCAGAGCCCCAACGATGATGAGGAGGCAGCTTTCTGGCATGAGGCCTGGCAGTCTGTGGTAAAGATGGAAGCCTAGGGAAGAGCGGAGAATCACATTTAGATGTTTGCAAGTAAAATGGCTCTGGCCAAGAAGATACCAGGGGACTGGTGTAGAAGAGGCCTTCTAAAACTAAGCAGAGGGGACCTTGCGTAGGCTGGTTTGCATCCCTGAGCCTCAGCACCCCATCTTTAGTGGGGACTAGAAATGTCATGGGGTCTTTCAATCAGGTCAAGTACTTAACATGCCAGGCCCAGTGCAGGTCTCAGAGCAGTCCTCAGCCAGCTGTCCCCTCCCCCTCCTCCTTCCTGCTTCCCCCCTTACAGGGTCTGAGAGGGCAGTCGGGAAAGAGGAGCAAGGAGGGTGGAGCTCCTTTGCATTCCTGCAAAACCCACCTTTGAGGCCCATTCAGAGTCAATAACAGTCACCTAAACATCAGCTTCTTCCAAACTTCCCTTCCACCAAACCAATGAATGAAAATTTAGTCCTTTATTGTATTTTCCTTATTTAACCAATGACACGCCATCTGGTCAGCCATGTAAGAAGGAAATCAAGGGGCACCTGGGTGACTCAGTTGGTTGAGCGTCTGACTCTTGGTTTTGGCTCAGGTCATGATCTTATGGGTCGTGGGATGGTGCCCCGAGCATGGGGCTCCATGCTCAGTGGGGAGTCTACTTGAGGATTCTCTCCCTCTGCCCCTCCCTCCACTTGCAAACTCTCTCTCTTTCTAAAATAAATAAATAAATCTTTTAAAAAAAGGAAGGAAATCAAGTTGCATTCCCTGAATCCCCATCACTTTGCCCTTGTGCAATTCCCTTCTCGTCATCTATGTCTCAGTAGCTGTCCCTTAAGACCGTCTCCTCCTCCCTATTTGTACAGTTACCGCCTTTATGTAGGGGCTCCCCATTTCCCATCCTGACTTCTGCACTGGCTTCCTGACCTCGTATCTCACCCTCAACCCCGCGGCTCATTCCAACTTCCGCTGCCAGATGACTTTTCCAAACCACATGTATCTATACTCATCTCATTCCCCACCTAAGACATCTGAAGGCACACAAAGCATCTCACAGATTTTAAACTGAGGATTATTTGTGAAGCATCCTTGGGCCAAGACCAACTCACTGCCAAGCACTGTGTGTGACATGGTGAACCAAACATGTTTATTACAATTCCAGCTATTGATGAAATTTCAGAAATAAGACATTAACAAATAAGAAGACAAACACAAGGCAACATAGAAGAATGCAGTGAAGTGTATATTGACTATATCAACAAACAGGAGAAGAAATCAGAGCACAGCAGGCCACTCTGGGGTTCTCTCCAAGTCAATATCCCTCCCACCCAACACTACCCGTGTGCATCCTACGTTATAGCCAACCACACAAAGCAGCATTAGTGAGCAATCACGTACTTGTGTACGTGTTCACAAAGGTGAACCCTGTGGTTCACCTTTCCTGTCTTCATTTATTCCTGCCTGGATTGTTCTTTTCTTCAACTTATTTAGGTCCTGCTCGATCTTCAAAATTAAACTTTTCCCAACCACTTCCCAAGGAAATCATATGTCTTCCTCTGAATTACTGTAATATTTTATCAGTATCTGTCTAACAACAATGTTTTTTTTCTATCGTTTTCTGTGCATGCCTATCTCTCCTACTAACCTCCAAATTCTTCCAACTTGGACAGAATGGCATACAACTCTTTATCTCCCCAAAGTGCTTAGCAATGTGTCTTGCCCACGACAGCTGGTCTATTTGGTGGAAGAATCTGTAAGTGTGTACATGAATGATTGATCCAATTAAATGTTCACCAGAGAAGCTTTTATATGGGAAGTAGAAATTGAACAGGTTGTTGGGGGATGACTAGGACTTACATAGTTGGACAGCAGAATGGAAGAGATTTTAGGTGGGGAGAACTCCAAGAGAAAAAGTAGAGAGACAGGAATGGCCCAGTCAGATATGTCTGACATTCATTGAGGAGATCCACCTGGCTGGAGCAAATTATGAATGAAGAAGAATATTGGAAGAAGAGTCAGTAGATGATTGAGCCAAATAAGAGAGGGTCTTGAGTTCAAGGCTAAGGAGTAAAGATTTCTCCCACAGGCCACAGGGAGCCACTGAATGTCTCCTTAGGAATTTTAATTTTAATTCCATTTTAACCATTCTGACAGGTAGGAGGTGGTATTTCATTCTGGTTTTGATTTGTATTTCTCTGGTGATGAGTGATGTTGAGCATCTTTTCATGTGTCTGTTGGCCATCTGGATGTCTTCTTTGGAAAAATGCCTGTTCATGTCTTCTGCTCATTTCTTAACTGGATTACATATTTTGGGGGTTTGGGGAATGCAAATTGGTGCAGCCAAGCTGGAAAACAGTATGATGGCTCCTCAAAAAGTTAAAAATAGAACTACCTTATGGCCCAGCAATTGTACTACTAGGTATTTACCCAAAGGATACAAAAATATAGATTCGAAGGGGCACATGCACCCCAACGTTTATAGCAGCATTATCAACAATAGCCAAACTATGGAAAGAGTGCAAGTGTCCATCAACTTATGAATGGATAAAGAAGATGTGGTGTATATATACAATGGAATATTACTCAGCCATCAAAAAGAATGAAATCTTGCCATTTGCAACAATGTGGATGGAGCTCGAGTGTATTATGCTAAATGAAATAAGTCAGAGAAAGATAAATACCACATGATTTCACTCATAGGTGGAATTTAAGAAACAAAACAGATGAACATGAGGGGAGAAAAAAGAGAGAGAAGCAAACCATAAGAGACTCTTAACTCTAGAGAACAAACTGAGGGTTGATGGGGGGAGGTGGGTGAGGGGGATGGGCTAAATGGGTGATGGGTATTAAGGAGGGCACTTGTTGTGATGAGCACTGGGTGTTATACGTAAGTGACAATTTAAATAAAACTTTAAATTAAAAAATTACAATAAAATAAAAGGAATATATTTTTTAAAGATTTTATTTATTTTTCCACAGAGAGAGAGACAGCGAGAGAGGGAACACAAGTGGGGGGAGTGGGAGAGGGAGAAGCAGGCCTCCTGCTGAGCAGGGAGCCTGATGTGGGACTCGATCCCAGGACCCTGGGATCACGACCCGAGCCAAAGGCAGACGCTTAACGACTGAGCCACCCAGGCTCCCTAAAAGGAATTTTAAGTACAGCCATCCAAAGAGCATGTAGGTTTCCCTGATCACAGCTTTGAATTTCCTTTGTTATCAGCGGGCAGGTTATTATGATAGAATATAATTAGTATCAAGGGACATTGTCCAAAACCACAAGCCTACCCACTGGCTTCAAGACCATTTTAAGGCCTCCTTCAAGAGTTTGAGAGTACTACTCTCTCCATTTCCTAACAACAACTTTCCCTTCCTCCTCCCTGCCCTCCTCCTCCTTCTTCCTCTTCTTCAGTTAGTGTTTATTTTAACTACACTGAATTTTTTAACATGTAAAAGAGGTGGAAGAGCCTACAGTGTGATTTTCTCTGGCCCTGTGTCTCCCCAGTTTGGTCCTTCTTCCAGGAATCGAGTTTCCTGAAACGCATCCAACATGCACCTGTCTTAAGCCAAATTACACCTAGGCAGTGGTAGCAGGAAGAGGCGCCATGCACTGTAAAGTAGGGCATTGTAAGGAGAAATGCCGTGTGCATCACACTCTACAACTCTCCTTCCCTTTCCTGATGGACAGCAGAGTCAGTCACTTTGAGAGTCTACAACTCTAGTGCCTGAAATTTAAATGGCCACAAATAACAACGTCCTGCCTGAAAGTCAAAGAGGGCCATACAATTCCATTCTGCCCAATGATTCAAGGAACACCCTTCTGTAATGCTCCAAGAAGCAGAACCAAAATAAAAGATAAACAACAAAATCTGAGGTGACTCTGTATTATCGTTGTTCTATAATATTCTTCTATAACACACATAGTTGGCTGTTTTAAAAAGGATTGGAGGAGAGTCGTGATGTTCTTGTGTCCAAATGCCTACCAGGCAGTGCTAGATTCATCTGTTTTCCCCATTACACTAAGCCCCTTAAGGCCAGGAACCATGGTCATTCCCACATATGGTAGGGGCATTCAATAAATGTGTCTTGACAGAATGACTGAGTGAAAGAATGAACGTTAAATGTAATGATTATTAATTATGTTTTGATTCAAGTTTTACAATATAGAATCTAAAAAAAATCTATATAGATTCCTTATGTGTGAAAGTTTTATGTCATTTTTTTTTGCCCCAGGCAAATGAACCACCACATATAAAACTACAAGCCCAGTACTTGACACATAAGAAATAATAATCATTAAGTATAGCCTTCTTTTCATGTGCAATATAGAAATAGTATGAGTTCTTAAAGACTAGTGAATATGAAATTGTATTTGAATAAGCATGATCCAACCGATAACCTACTGAAGTTAGTTTCTTTTTCTAAAATATGTTGAATTTCACCAAAATGAAAATCAAGAACATTTAAGTCAGTAGTCCTGTGAACAACAGTGTCCTTACCATCCTCTGAGCTTCTAGACATAGTGGGTCTGGGTACGTACAATACTCTAAAAAAAAAAACAATCTGTGTATTATGCTAATATAAAACCAAGATAAAATATATCCTCCTGTATTGAGCCTTTTAGTGACATAGAATGTAAACCTCTTTGCCACTAGAAAATCCTTATTTGCACCAAAAGGAGGTCTTAGAAATAATTTCACAGCTGGGTACACGGAGACTTAGAAAGACAAGGTGACTAGTTGGTCAGTGGCAGCTCTAGTTCCTTGCCTCCCAGACCAACTTCCGCCATTACTGTAAAGAGGGAAGGAGTGGGTGGAGACAGTATTGTTCACAAAGGAAAACTCAAGATCCACATAAGATCACTTTGAATGATCTCAGTGCCCATGTGGTTGCATGAAAGGTGGTAGAACCCTAGCTCTGAACTGAGAACATTAACCCATTAGAAAGCCATTTTTCACCTGAGCACTTTTTAGAAATAACGTGAGACCCTCTGTGTAATTTAATGCTTTGACAAATCACACAGGAGTTCTTCAAATTAACAATTTCCATTCACTCTTCACACTTTACTAGCTCAAAATGAATAGCAATTGTGAAGGACCATCTAGTGAATACACCAGTACCCCCGTCATCCCCGGGGAGGGAGTTAGATGAGTAGACAGAGCCCACAGTCCTGATCCCCGGGAGTTATCTGCCAGATCCCATGGATCAACCCTTACTTCACACCCAGGCTAGAGGAAAATTATAAAGAAGCATCAAAATGAATCATAGATTCTATCCCAATAGGACAACTTATCTACTCAAGTAACAAAGATCATAACAGAGGCAAAGGAGATGTCATGCTTAATAATTGAGATAACTGTATCAGTTTTTCACTCTGGAATAAGCTGGTTTCAGGGAGACAAGGGGGTGGAGTTAGGGATTAACTGATCACAGAGTGTAAACCATTATTTTGATTAGAATTTAATTCATGAACTCGAATTCCCTTTATTTCACAAAGGAAACCTGAGGTGCCCCAGCAGTGCCATTTGGCTCAGGCGTAAACCAGTATGTTACCGACATATCCTCTCTTATGCCCCCACATCCCACCACTGAGTGATATAAGAGTGGCCTGTGATTGTCTTGTTCCTTGCTTTCTGTCATTCTGCAAGGAATACATGTCACTTTTAAAGAATAAACAAAGGGAGTCATTGATGAAGCCCACAGTTACATGGCCAAGAATGAAGGAAGAATATTCTACAGAAGAATATTCTGTAATTTCCAGTGGACATCATCCCGAGGTCTAATGCCTTATGCTCTAGTTTTTAAGGCATAGAACTTGAGATTTTTACATGCCAATAATGTCACATAGGTGTCACCCTGAAATAAGAAGAAATCCCAGAACCCAGAAGTATGCTCAAATTTCAAAGCACAATCCTGAGGTGTTACGTGGCTTTATAAAAAGCAGTTACGACTTCCCCTTGACTCTAAGGAACAGATTTTTTTTTTTTTATGTAATAGCAGTAACAGTTAAAATCTGTGTAGTTCACCACCTCCGAGGCACATGGAGAACGATTCCCACAACCAGGTGTTTGGGGGACTTACCTATTTTTGCAAGGGATGCTAGAAGTATCCAGAGGGTGACCTCATAAGGAATTTGCACGTAGTCATAATCAAGGGCAAAAACAGATATCTTCTCGTTTACCTCTGAACTGGCAGCAGCAAACCGAACGTTAGCTTCATGCTGGGCAGTGGAATTTGTGGCTTCGTTCAAATCTGAAGATGCCTCAGAACACTTGAGGGCCACTAGCAGTAGCACCCAGTTCCAAGGACTGAAAGGCACAAGCATCTGAAAACCCATGCTGTGGGCTTCTCCTACCCTGTGTGTGGTTGTGTGCCACACATCGGCCGTGAGGAGGGTTTCTAGAGAGCAGAGGCGTCTACCTGGGTCAGAGGTAACATACGTGCAGTCTGTGGGTCATTCCAAGAAGAGTCCGAGCGTGTCATTGAATTCTGAATGTCGATGTTTTCAAATCACCTTTAAAGGATTTGTGTCCAGATAAGTCAGCTTCTGGCTCAAAGGCCAGGGAAAAACATGCCTTCATTCAACGCGCTGTTTCCTCACTTCACTGCACACTGGTGTCATCTTGTGAGTGAAAATTAAAAAGGATACCACGGTGTGCATTCCAGAGATCACTGGAGTCCTTCTGACTAGGAAGGGAATCCTTCCCTCTCCACCGGGTCTCAGTAAGGAGCTACCTGTCCTGCACCTGCTCCTTGTCTCCTCCCCCTGCTCTCACACTTGTTTTGAATGGGCAAGGCTGCAGGTAGCTCCTGCACTTAATTATTTGCTCTGATAGGACTTTTGTAATGTAATGCTCTCCTTGAGCGTTTTCCGGGGGTTACGCTGCTGACACCTAGTGGGCAGCCGCAATATGACACCTCGGCATGTTTAATGAATGATTAAGGTGGTCTTCTAATTATCATCCACACAAGGGCGTTTTTGAAAGTAGAGAAGAACGATTGATAATTATGCCAGACTCTAGGTGTCAGCCAGGATTATCCTGGAATCATATGGTCTCTGTAAATTGGGAAGGAAGAGGAGGTAGCATAACATATGACCAAACTCATGTGCAGTAACTCAAAGAAAGTTCTCGGTTTCCATGAAATTTACACAGAAAAAAAAAAAAAAGAGAGCAGCAGAACAAGTTTCATGAAATACATTTAAAACCTAGTTTAAAAAAAATCTCCATGGCACATCCAAATTTTTCATTTTAAAGAATTTTGTTAATTACGGTCTATTTGTTCAAAAAGAACAGTACCACACAGAGTGTTTATGGAAGAATTTGAAATGGATTCCAGGGATCTACTTCTGCTTCTTTTACATCTGGCCGGGTGGACTTAACCCGATTAGTTACCTTTCAAAGCATCCTTTTCTGAAAACAGGGAGGATAATAATATCTACCTCATCGACTGGCTAGAAGCATTAAATGAGATAAAGCAAGGAAAATCTCTGGCATTTAACTGGCACTTAATAAATGTTGGTTTTTATTATTTTTACTCACATTTCTTATGCTATAGGAAAATAAGAACTCTGTTGCAATGCGGAATAGCGCTCAATAGAAAATGAAAATTATTCTCCATAAACAGTCTCAACGCCTCTTCCATATCAAACTGAAGGGCAATTTATATATATTTTTTGTTCATGTTAGTGAAAGTGGATCACTCCCACCCTCCACCCCATGCTCAGCAAAGATCACTGGAAAACAGAGCTACCTCTGTTGAGGAAGGCTAGCATCTAGATGCAACTTCTTAATAAGACAAGGATTAAGAGTTCATATATGGATTTTTTTTTCTCTTTCCTTTGCAATTTGGCTCTAAAAATAGATCCAATTTAGTCACTAAAATGAGAGGTTGACCTCAAGCAGGTCACCATATTGGGCCAATATTTTTTTCAGAAAAGTTGACATGCATAGCCTTGTAATGGAAAACTTCCTTAGAATAGATATTTTATCTTTTCATTTGCATTTCTGTTTTACTTCTGTTTTCTAAAAAGAAATGGGAGAGAATTTCCCATGGTGCTCCATGACAAGATGGAAACTAAGAATCAGAAAACCTCTGTTCTCCGGCATTAATTACCTGCTTCACTCTGGGAAAGACACTTTACCTGTTTTGAGCCTCAATTTTATCATCTATAGACTGAAGATGCTGTCCACTCCAGATATCTTTTCCTGCTCTAAAATTTCAAATCTTTGTGAATATATTACAACGTCTTTTGCCGTACAATCAACTGGTAACTGAGAGTACAATCACTATCAGAGAAGTGATGCCAAGGTCAGAGGATAGTGAGAGGAAAACTTGAATTCTACAGCAGTTGACCACCTTGTCTTCCAGGTTGAGGTTTGCTGTCCCCATGTCCCCTCCCCCCCCCCCGCCGAGGGGTCAACCCTTGGTACCACTTCCACCCATGCAATAGTGCTTCCACACAGCTGCCTGAAATATTCTTTCTAAAATTGCCTTCTTAATCCTGGTTCTCTAGAAATCAGTGTGAGACAAAGCTTATATGAGTGGTGCAAACCAAAGGTAGCAAAGTGAGAGAAAAAAGGAAGCAAGGGAGAAACGCTTCTAGAATGGTGGTGTGAGGAGCTCTATAGACCCTCTCCCTAGTGTTAGGGAAACACTCATAATTGGGAAGATCTACTGAAAATAAAGAGAACAGCCCTTCAGTCTGTGGAAATTGTCCTATAGGCATACAGCAATTAAAGACGATCTCTTTTTTTGTGTGTGTGGCTTTTTTTTTTTATTATGTTATGTTAATCACCATACATTCCACCATTAGTTTTTGAGGTAGTGTTCCATGATTCCTTGTTTGTGCATAACACCCAGTGCTCCATGCAGAACGTGCCCTCCTCAATACCCATCACCAGGCTAACCCATCCCACCACCCCCCTGCCCTCTAGAACCCTCAGTTTGTTTCTCAGAGTCCATCGTCTCTCATGGTTTGTCTCCCCCTTCAATTTCCCCCCCTTCATTTTTCCCTTCCTGCTATCTTCTTCTTTTTTTTTTTTAAACATATAATGTATTATTTATTTCAGAGGTACAGATCTGTGATTCAACAGTCTGACACAATTCACAGTGCTCACCATAGCACATACCCTCCCCAATGTCTATCACCCAGCCACCCCATCCCTCCCACCCCCCACCACTCCAGCAACCCTCAGTTTGTTTCCTGAGATTAAGAATTCCTCATATCAGTGAGGTCATATAATACATGTCTTTCTCTGATTGACTTATTTCGCTCAGCATGATACCCTCCAGTTCCATCCACGTCGTTGCAAATGGCAAGATCTCATTCCTTTTGATGGCTGCATAATATTCCATTGTGTGTGTATGTGTGTATATATATATATATATATATATATATATATATATATATATATACCACATCTTCTTTATCCATTCATCTATCGATGGACATATGGACATCTTGGCTCTTTCCACAGTTTGGCTATTGTGGACATTGCTGCTATAAACATTGGGGTGCACGTACCCCTTCAGATCCCTACATTTGTATCTTTGGGGTAAATACCCAGGAGTGCAATTGCTGGATCGTATGGTAGCTCTATTTTCAACTTTTTGAGGAACCTCCATACTGTTTTCCAGAGTGGCTGCACCAGCTTGCATTCCCACCAACAGTGTAGGAGGGTTCCCCTTTCTCCTCATCTGCACCAACATCTGTCATTTCCTGACTTGTTAATTTTAGCCATTCTGACTGGTGTGAGGTGGTATCTCATTGAGGTTTTGATTTGGATTTCCCTGATGCCAAGCAATGTTGAGCATTTTTTCATGTATCTGTTGGCCATTTGGAAGTCTTCTTTGGAAAAATGTCTGTTCATGTCTTCTGCCCAACTCTTGACTGGATCATTTGTTGTTTGGGTGTTGAGTTTAAGAAGTTCTTTATAGATTTTGGATACTAGCCCTTTATCTGATATGTCATTTGCAAATATCTTCTCCCATTCTGTCAGTTTTCTTTTGGTTTTGTTGACTGTTTCTTTTGCTGTGCAAAAGCTTTTTATCTTGATGAAGTCCCAATAGTTCATTTTTGCCCTTGCTTCCCTTGCCTTTGGCGATGTTTCTAGGAAGAAGTTCCTGTGGCTGAGGTCGAAGAGGTTGCTGCCTGTGTTCTCCTTTAGGATTTTGATGGACTCCTGTCTCACACTGAGGTCTTTCAACCATTTGGAGTCTATTTTTGTGTGTGGTGTAAGG
>NC_058412.1:80630294-80724643 GCF_002201575.2 Neomonachus schauinslandi | reverse complement strand
TTATGGTTTTGGGTGCAATTGTAAATGGGATTGACTCCTTAATTTCTCTTTCTTCTGTCTTGTTGTTGGTGCCACTGACTTCTGTGCATTGATTTTATATCCTGCCACTTGACTGAATTCCTGTATGAGTGCTAGCAGTTTTGGGGTGGAGTCTTTGGGGTTTTCCACATAAAGTATCATATCATCTGCAAAGAGTGAGAGTTTGACTTCTTTGCTGATTTAGATGCCTTTGATTTCTTTTTGTTGTCTGATTGCTGTGGCTAGGACTTCCAATACTATGTTGAATAGCAGTGGTGATAGTGGACATCCCTGCCGCGTTCCTGACCTTAGGGGGAAAGCTCTCAGTTTTTCCCCATTGAGAATGATATTCGCTGTAGGTTTTTCATAGATGGCTTTTATGATATTGAGGTATGTACCCTCTATGCCTATACTCTGAAGAGTTTTGATCAAGAAAGGATGCTGTACTTTGTCAAAAGCTTTTTCTGCATCTATTGAGAGGATCATATGATTCTTGTTCTTTCTTTTGTTAATGTATTGTATTACATTGATTGATTTGCGGATGTTGAACCAACCTTGCAGCCCAGGGATAAATCCCACTTGGTCATGGTGAATAATCCTTTTAATGTACTGTTGGATCCTATTGGCTAGTATTTTGGTGAGAATTTTTGCATCCATGTTCATCAGGGATATTGGTCTGTAATTCTCCTTTTTGATGGGGTCTTTGCCTGGTTTTGGGATCAAGGTAATGCTGGCCTCATAAAATGAGTTTGGAAGTTTTCCTTCCATTTCTATTTTTTGGAACAGTTTCAGAAGAATAGGTATTAATTCTTCTTGAAATGTTTGGTAGAATTCCCCTGGGAAGCCATCTGGCCCTGGGCTTTTGTTTGTTGGGAGATTTTTGATGACTGTTTCCATTTCCTTAGTGGTTATAGGTCTGTTCAGGTTTTCTATTTCATCCTGGTTCAGTTTTGGTAGTTGGTACATCTCTAGGAATGCATCCATTTCTTCCAGGTTATCTAATTTGCTGGCATAGAGTTGCTCATAATATGTTCTTATAATTGTTTGTATTTCTTTGGTGTTGGTTGTGATCTCTCCTCTTTCATTCATGGTTTTATTGATTAGGGTCATTTCTCTTCTCTTTTTGATAAGTCTGGCCAGGGGTTTATCAATCTTGTTAATTCTTTCAAAGAACAAGCTCCTAGTTTCGTTGATCTGTTCTACTGTTCTTTTAGTTTCTATTTCATTGATTTCTGCTCTGATCTTTATTATTTCTCTTCTCCTGCTGGGTTTAGGCTTTATTTGCTGTTCTTTCTCCAGTTCCTTTAGGTGTAGGGTTAGGTTGTGTACTTGAGACCTTTCTTGCTTCTTGAGAAAGGCTTGTATTGCTATATACTTTCCTCTCAGGACTGCCTTTGCTGCATCCCAAAGATTTTGAATAGTTGTGTTTTCATTTTCATTGGTTTCCATGTATTTTTTTAATTCTTCTTTAATTTCCTGGTTGACCCATTCATTCTTCAGTAGGATGCTCTTTAGCCTCCATGTATTTGAGTTCTTTCCGACTTTCCTCTTGTGATTGAGTTCTAGTTTCAAAGCATTGTGGTCTGAAAATAGGCAGGGAATGATCCCAATCTTTTGGTACCAGTTGAGACCTGATTTATGACCTAGGATGTGATCTATTCTGGAGAATGTTCCATGGGCACTAGAGAAGAATGTGTATTCCGTTGCTTTGGGGTGGAATGTTCTGAATATGTCTGTGAAGTCCATTTGGTCCAGTGTGTCATTTAAAGTCTTTATTTCCTTGTTGATCTTTTGCTTAGACGATCTGTCCATTTCAGTGAGGGGGGTGTTAAAGTCCCCCACTATTATTGTATTGTTGTCGATGTGTTTCTTTGCTTTTGTTACTAATTGCCTTATATAATTGGCTGCTCCCATGTTAGGGGCATAGATATTTACAATTGTTAGATCTTCCTGTTGGATAGATCCTTTAAGTAGGATATAATGTCCTTCCTCATCTCTTATTACAGTCTTTGGTTTAAAATCTAATTTGTCTGATACAAGGATTGCCACCCCAGCTTTCTTTTGGTGTCCATTAGCATGGTAAATGGTTTTCCACCCCTCACTTTCAATCTGGGGGTGTCTTTGGGTCTAAAATGAGTCTCTTGCAGACAGCATATCGATGGGTCTTGTTTTTTAATCCAGTCTGATAGCCTGTGTCTTTTGATTGGGGCATTTAGCCCATTTACATTCAGGGTAACTATTGAAAGATAGGAATTTAGTGCCATTTTATTGCCTGTAAGGTGACTGTTACCATATATTGTCTGTGTTCCTTTCTGGTCTATGTTGCTTTTAGGCTCTCTCTTTGCTTAGAGGACCCCTTTCAAGATTTCCTGTAGGGCTGGTTTTGTGTTTGCAAATTCCTTTAGTTTTTGTTTGTCCTGGAAGCTTTTTATCTCTCCTTCAATTTTCAATGACAGCCTAGCTGGATATAGTATTCTTGGCTGCATATTTTTCTCATTTAGTGCTCTGAATATATCCTGCCAGTCCTTTCTGGCCTGCCAGGTCTCTGTGGATAGGTCTGTTGCCAATCTAATGTTTCTACCCTTGTAGGTTATATATCTCTTCTCCCGAGCTGCTTTCAGGATTTTCTCTTTGTCTATGAGACTCGTAAGTTTTACTATTAGATGTCGGGGTGTTGACCTATTTTTATTGATTTTGAGAGGGGTTCTCTGTGCTTCCTGGATTTAGATGCCTGTTTCCTTCCCCAAATTAGGGAAGTTCTCTGCTATAATTTGCTCCAATATACCTTCTGCCCCTCTCTCTCTTTCTTCTTCTTCTGGGATCCCAATTATTCTAATGTTTCGTCTTATGGTATCGCTTATCTCTCGAATTCTGCCCTCGTGATCCAGTAGTTGTTTATCTCTCTTTTTCTCAGCTTCTTTATTTTCCATCATTTGGTCTTCTATATCACTGATTCTCTCTTCTGCCTCATTTATTCTAGTGGTTAGCGCCCCCATTTTTTATTGCACCTCATTAATAGCCTTTTTGATTTCTACTTGGTTGGATTTTAGTTCTTTTACTTCTCCAGAAAGGGTTTCCCTAATAAATTCCATATTTTTTTCAAGCCCAGCTAGTATCTTTAAAGTGATGATTCTGAACTCTAGATCTGACATCGTACTAATGTCCGTATTGAGTAGGTCCCTGGCAGTCGGTACTACCTCTTGTTCTTTTTGTTGAGGTGATTTTTTCCGTCTTGTCATTTTGTGCAGAGGAGAATAGATTAATGAGAGAATAAAATGCTAGCAGAGTAACAACGTCTCCAGAAAGTATACTCTAAACAAATCAGAAAAGACCTGAAGCAGTGGGAAAAGAAAGGGAAAGAGAGAAAAAAGAGAAAGAAAAAAAAGAAAAAGAAAAAGATAAAGATAAAAACAAAAACAAACAAAACAAAACAACAACAACAACAAAAAAAACAGAATGTGATCAAATATGATCAGGCTGGTATATAGATCAGTGCCACACACTAGATTTGGGGTGTATTTTGGTCTTTTAGAAGAAAGTGCCTCCCAAAATTTTAAAGAAAGAAAAACTTATATATGTACAAAAATAAGGGTTGATATGATGAAGGGATGGAATATGACTGTAAAGATGGAAATTATAAGAAATTTTATAAAAGGAATTGATAAGAAGTTGTTTGAAAAAAGAAAGAAGAGGATTTAAAAAAAGAAAAAAGAGAAAAAAAAAGGGGAGAGGATGTGATCAGGCAGGGGAATAGAAAACACCATATACTAGAGATTTAGGGTATATTTTGATCTGTTAGAAGAAACTATCTCAAAATTTTAAAGAGAGAACAACTTATATATATAAGCCAAAAATACGGGTTACTACTATGAAGGGATAGAATATGACTCTAAAAATGAAAAATAAAAATTCTTTTTTTAAAAAAAAGGGATTGATAAGATGTTGGTTGAAAAAGGGAAAAAGAAAAATTCAAAAAGAAAAAAAAAGAAAAAAAGACAGTTAAAAAAAAAATTAACTTTGAAAGACTATAGAATCATGGTAAAAAAGCCATGAATTCTATGTGCAGTATTCCCCTAGCGCTGGAGTTCTGCCATTCTCATTGATCGGTAAACTTGGTCTTGGCTGGCTGTTCTCGCTGATCTTCTGGGGAGGGGCCTGTTGCCGTGGTTTCCAAATGTCTCTGCCGGAGGCGGAAGTGTCCCGCCCTTGCCCCCTCCCAGCTAAGTAATCTGCTCAGGTTTGCTCTCCGGGGCTTTTGTTCCCTGCGAGCTTTCCGTACAGCTTTGGAGGCGGAGAGTGAAAATGGCGGCCGCCCAATCTCCGCCGCGGAGGAGCCGAGAACTCGGGGCCCCGCTTCTCAGTGAGCCCCCAGAGAAAAGCCGTCAGTCAGTCCCGTCTCCCCGGTCTCCGGCCGCACTCCGTGCTCACCCGGCCTGTGACCGCGCCTTTCTATCTCTGGCACCTGACCCCGTGTGGAGTCTCCAAACCCAGCAGATCCCTGCGGTGCACTCCCTTGCGGCTCCTCCCGGGGGAGGAAGGTGAGTCTCCCCGGATCTGCCGCTTGTTGGGTCCCTGCTGGAGGAGCAGTGGCCTGACTGTGCCGCGGATCACGGTTTATGGCAACCCCGAGCTGAGAGCCCGCGCCTGGGCTCCGCCTCTGCAGCCGGCTTCCCTGCTCCGTTACCTGGGAGCTCTGCCACACTCAGGCACCCCCGGTCTCTCTGTGACCCCGAGGGTCCTGAGACCACACTGTTCCGGAGGGTTCCACCCCCCGCTTAGCCACCAGAGTGCTGTCCCTCGGCGGAGCAGACTTTTAAAAGTTCCGATTTTGTGCTCCGCGGCTCTATCACTTGCCAGAAGCGGCCGCCGGAGGCCCCTCCCCCGCCGTCTATCCTCCCGAATATCGCCTCGGATTCACTTCTCTGCACGTCCTACCTTCCAGAAAGTGGTCGCTTTTCTGATGAGAGAGTTGTTGCTATTCCTTTCTTCGATCTCCTGTTGGGTTTGTAGGTGTTCAGAATGGTTTGATCCCTATCCAGCTGAATTCCTGAGAGGAGACGAAATCCAGGTCTCCTACTCCTCCGCCATCTTGCTCCTGTAAGTTGTCTTTTCAATTTGCTTGTGGTTTCCTTTGTTGTGCAGAAGATTTTTATTTTGGTATCCCACTTATTTATTTTTGCTTTCATTGCCTTTTCTTTTGGTGTCAAATCCAAAATATCATTGCCAAGACTGATGTCAAACAGCTTACCACCCATGTTTTCTTCTAGAAGTTTTATGGTGTCAACTTTTATGATCAAGTCTTTAATCTGTTTGGGATCATGTCTTAATGTAGTCATATGAATTTGTGCACACGATTCTTAGTCCAAAGTCATTACAGAACCACCCGGGTAAGAGAGATTTTAATCAGAGTTAGGATGTTCTCTTTGAGAGACAGAAGAGGACTCCTGAGACACAAGAAAGCAAAGGCAGAGGTGAATTTAGGGCCCCAGACATGGTCTCCACCTTCTCCCCACTTATGTTCTGGCCTAGCCAATGTTGAATTTGGTTTGAGAACTGACATGCAAGGTTTGTAAATCCCTTCAACGGAAGTCATGAATTGTCAGTGCAATTTCATGTGGAATAAGTGATACAAGCTCTGAGGACCAAGGCTATAGGGTGCCGTGAATGGTGTTATTTTGTCAGCTACCACTTTCTACTCTGACAGGCATCTCATTGCATGGAGAAAGTGACTGGTCTCTGTGATCAATAGACAGCTAGAAAGCTGGGGGAGTCAGCCACAGACAAGCTGCATCTGCTCCTTCTGGGGCAGCCAACTTCATTCCATTGAGTTCAGGATTTGTGTGCATTCACACACTGTGTGTATGTGTGTGTATGTGTGTGTGTGTGTGTCACAAAAGAAAAAGACTGGGGATGTTATCTTTTCAACCAATTAAGCCCACTTGCCATGGAATACCCATATCTACACCATCAAACTGGATCCCATTTTACTGAGAAATATGCTAAATGATAGATTATGGTGTGTTTGAGCCTCTTTGAAAAATATCTATATTCCACTTCCCCAACAGAAGAGGAGAGTCATTTAGTTAATTTTAAGAGGAGGAAAAAAGACAGGCTTGGGAAAGTTAAAAAGAGCTCCTGTCAGGGGCGCCCGGTGGCTCAGTCAGTTGAGTGTCTGCCTTCAGCTCAGGTCATGATCTTGGGATCCTGGGATCGAGTCCTGCGTCGGGCTGCCTGCTCGGCGGGGGGTCTACTTCTCCCTCTCGCACTGCCCCTCCCCTTGGCTTGTGCTCTCTCTCTCAAATAAATGAAATCTTAAAAAAAAAAAAAAAAAGCTCCTGCCAGAGTCAGTTGTGAATAGCTCTGGGAGTAAGTGGGATGGATGATGGATTTCTTCATCAGCCATTACTAAAGTAGAGCCCCAGAGCTCAGTTCGATTCAACCACTATTGACTGAACTACTCTTTCACAGGGGCATTGTCCAGAACCAGAAGGCAAAAGGAAGAAGTCATAGAGGAGAAATGAGATGAAAGAACATGAAGGGAAATCACAACTCTCCCCACCAAAAGGAACTATTTCGGTATTATTTTCTTTAACTCTGAAAACCATGACAGTTTCAAATGGCAAACCCTAAGGCGAGGACTCTGAGATATTAAGGAGAACAAAACTTTTTGTCTATTAGTCAAGACAATTTGGGCTCTGCTGTGGTAGTCAATCACTTGGAACTTCAGTGGCCCAACATAACAAGTTTATGTCCCACTCATGTTATACGGCTCAGTGTGGGTGGGGAAACCCTTCTTAATCACACACCAATGCCATCCCAGGCATGTGGACTCCAGGGTCACAATGGCAGGAGAGAGAGTGTGGAAACATTATTCCTGCACTTATTTGCCTCTGTCTGGAAATCACATATCTTTTCCATTCATCTTCTAGAAAAAAATTGTCACGTGTCCTCATCCAACTACAAAGGAGGCTGGACAAAGTGGCCATCTTGTATGTTCGAAAAGACAAAATGATCTTGGAGAGCACATAGCAGCATCTACCACACTCTGCAGTTAGCTCTAATTAGACTCAAGGTGCAATTCTGTAAGTGATCGTCCATCCACAGCTGGATGGCGATTTGTAAACATCTTCCTGTGGGATCCAAGCTGGGGATGTGAACGAGACTCTGTGGGAGGTGGTAAGGAAGGGGTGGGAGAAGAATGAAGCCATTTCCTGGGGGTGTCTCAGTAAGTGCAACCTGTTCAATAATCCACTTACAGCTGAAGAGGCTCATGAAAAACTTCTAGACATGAAAAGAGCCAGATTAGAAAGGTAAGAACAGCCGGTATGTGCTATTTAAATGTGCAAAATTATGGTCAGAAACTTGCCTCTGTGTAGCTGGTTTTGAAGAGGGCCCCATAACTTCCCCAGGGTGGGTGCAATGAGATGTTCCATGGAGCTTTTCTGGTTGACTTTGCATTTTGGTAGACATCACAAATTTAAGGACTGTGACAAGTGCCTTCCTGGTCTATACAGAGGTTTTAGACAATACCCCTGCAGGAATTGGTGAGGGCTGCCTAATTGCCAAATCGCAACCCCACCAGGGAGACAACTCTAAGAGAACAACTCAGAGCTGGGGCTTGTCTGCCAACTGGGGAACTGACATTTGATTTTCCGCCCCACCCCCGGCTGAAGGGGGAGCTGAAGAATTATTCCCACAGCATCCTTGGGGTTTGGATGTACAAGGGTTAAAAAAATCTTGGGGGAATGTGGCATTTCCCCTTTGGGATTCAAAGATCAGACTGGTGTCTGACCCTCAGCGGAATGTCATGGGCAGTGGGAGGTCAGCTTGGGACAACTGCAGTGGTGGAGAAAGTGGGCATCTGATTCCTCATTAGCCAGGCGAATCACACTGAAAGAATTGGCCAGTTGGGGCTTCACTGCACGGGGCAGGAGATGGGGGGATCCAGAGTAGGCATCATCTGCAGCAGGTGCATCCCAAGCAGTGGGGGTCCTGGTGGGGCTGCAGGGGAGGGGGGGTTGTCCCCAAAATTCACCGGAATGCCTCACCCAGAAGGAGCTAGTGCTTTGGCATTAGGTAGAAGAAAGAGCACTCCACCACTCGGAGAGAATTTCAAAGAATACCATCTGAGTTAAGATTTGTCCTCCTCCTTTACTCCCTCCTCCCACCAGACCCAGTGAGGAAAAAGGCAGAAGCAGAGAGGAGGACAAAGAACAAGGAAGGAAAAGTAGACCTCATTCCTCTGTCCCGTTGCCTGTCTATGGACTCATAGGTTGGGTCTAAACCAGGGTGAGGGGAGAAGTTTGAGATGGATTCGAAATTCAAGTTATGATATTAAATGGGACTAGACTTAAACTTTTTATTTTAAAATTAAATCTAATAAAATTAAAATAATAGAATAAAATGAAATTAAAATAAAATATAATAAAATACAACCATGTGAAGGGTAACACACAGATAGGTCCCCACAATCACCAAAACAATCAGGCTCTCTCTATTTTTCTGTCCCTTTGTCACACCCACCTTCATTTTTAGCCCCTGGAAACTACAGATCTGTCCTCAGCCACAGTTTTGCCTTTTTTTTTAACATATCATATCAATGAAAAAATGTAATCTTTTGAGATTAGATTTTTTCACTCAGCATGATGCTTTGAGATTCATCCAAGGTATTGTGTCTCACTAGTGAACTCTTTTTTATGGTTGAGAAGTATTTAATTTATTGCATGTACAACTATTTACTCATTGATTTGGCCTGTGTCAGTTATCACTTTATTACCTGCCAGCCCAAATTTACCATTCAGTACCTGCTCTGCAAAACGGACTGGGTAAGAATTTCGGAGCATTTATCCTTTGCATTGAGCGCAATGTTAAGCTCCGTCAGTAGAGGGAGCTGGAGGGGCATTGCAGGAGGGTCTTCCCGGTTCCAGAGGCTGCGTGTTGTGTTTTTCTTGCTCAGGCTGCAACATCATTCAGTGGTGTGGGTGTGTGAGACATCTGTCGGGCCCTACAGAAGCCGTGCACCCAGAGTAAGCAGTCTCTCAGTGACCTTGCCGTCCTGGCCTGAATCACGTGGCCACCTTCCCACAGCCTCCTGCTATGGACACAGCGCTCCCAGCCTCATGCCCACCGTGGCACTCCACCTGTCCCTGTGCACCCCCACATCAGCTGCAACTCTCCTGCGCACCAAAGCTTTGTTCCCTGAAGCTCCCTCAGTGTGGACACCCTGTGTTCCAGACCTCATTTCCCCAGCCGTGTCCTGATCCCGGAGGTCGGCTTGCTGCCTTCCAGCAGCTGTGGGCTAGCTCTGACACGGGCAACCAAGAGAACTTTGCCATTCCCTGCGCAGTGCCTACCACATCTTCTCTAACAATATCTGGGCCCCAGACTGGAGGAGGGCTCCCTTCCAAGCTTGTCTTCCCACTCTGCTTTGGTCCTAAGATACTCTGGAGTTCTATTCACATTTTTTAAAGATACTCTCTTATAGCCAAATAATTCTTTATATTAAAATTTCCCTTTTAAAATTACTGTATGGTTTTTGTCTTCCGATTGGACCCAAACTGATACATTAGTTGAAGGTCGTTGAGTTTTTTCCAGATATTGATGATGTGAATAGAACTGCTATAAACAATCATGTGCAGGATTGTGTGTGTGTGTGTGAAGGTAAGTTTCTTTTCCCTGGGGTAGATTTTCTGAGAATGGCATTTCTGGGGTATATAGTTAAGTGGATATTTCACTTTATAAGGAATTGTTAAGCTGTTTTGCAGAGTGACTGGACTATTTTTCATTCCCGCCAGGAGTGTGTGAGAGTTCTGGTTGCTCCACATCATCACCTGCATTTGGTATTGTCAGATTCATTTTTTCTCTCTTTCTCTTTTTCTTGTTTTTTTAGCCAATTTAATTTGTCATTTTATTTTGCATTTTCCTAGTGGATGATGTTGTACATCTTTTCGTGTGCTTATTTACCATCTGTGCATCCTTTTCAGTGAATCGTCTATTTAAGTTTTTTGCTCCTTTTTTAATTGAGTAGTTTGCATTTTTATTATTGCATTTAGAGAGATCTTTATACATTCTAGATCCAAGTCCTTTGGTGGATATGTGATTTTTCAAATATTTCCTACCAGTTTAAAGCTTGTGTTCTCAGTCTTTTAATAGCATTTTTCTCAAAACAAAAGTTCTTAATTTTGTCAAAGTCCAATTTATCCATCTTTTTCTTATAGATCATCTTTTGGTTTCATATCTAAGAACTCTTTGCCTAATCTCAGGTCATGTTTTCTTCTAAACATTTTAGAGGTTTAGGTTTTACATTTAGTTGTATTGTCCATTTTGAGTTATGTTTGCATAAGGTATAAAGTTCATCTTATTGCATATGTATGTCCAATTACCCAACACCATTTGTTTAAAACTCTATCTTTCTGGGCGCCTGGGTGGCTCAGTTGGTTAAGCGACTGCCTTCTGCTCAGGTCATGACCCTGGAGTCCCGGGATCGAGTCCCACATCAGGCTCCCTGCTCAGCGGGGGGTCTGCTTCTCCCTCTGCCCTCTTCCCTCTCGTGCTCTCTGTCTCTCATTCTTTCTCTCTCAAATAAATAAATAAAATCTTTAAAAAAAAAAAAAACAACTCTATCTTTCATCACTGAATTACCTATGAAACTTTATCAAGAATCAACAGGCCATATTTGTGTGGGTGTATTTTTGCACCTTTGATTCTGTTCCATTGATCTATAACTTTGTCAATATCACACTGTCTTCATTGCTGTAACTTTATATCCATACATAAAATTGAATAATGTAACTTCTCCAACTTTCTTTTTCAAATTGCTTTGGTTATTCTAGATCATGTTCCCTTCCATATAGTTTTATAATCGGTTTGCCTGGATCTATAAAAAATCTTGCTTGGATATTGATTGAAATTGTGTTAAACTTCTAAATCAGTTTGGGGAGAATTGCTGATTTGAGAATATGTTGAATTTTTATGTCAATGAACATCCTCTGCCTCTCCGTTTATTTAATTATTCTTTGATTTATTTCATAAGTATTTTGTAGTTTTCAGTGTATGGAACATCTGCATGTTCTGTTGATATATCCCTAAGTAACTCTTTTTTGGAGGGAACTATTGTAAATGATAATGCTTGTAATTTTTGGTTTTGAATTGTTCATTGCTAGAGGTAGAAATGTATTTGATTTTTGCATGTTAATCTTGTATCCTGGGATCTTGCTAAACTCACCTTTTAGTCCTAGGATTTTTTTTTTTTTTTTTTTGTAGCTTTCTTTCTACACAGAAAATCATGTGTCAGAAATAAACACAATTTTATCTCTTCCTTTCCAAACTGTATGTACTTTATTTCTTTTTCTTGCATTATTGCACTGGTGGGGACTTTCAGTACAAGCTTGAATAGGTTGTGAGAGCAAACATCCTTGCTTTTTTCCCAATGTTGTGAAGAAAGCAAACAGTGTGTCACGATCAAGGATGATTTTAACTATAGTTTTTTTAAACTATGGTGAGAAAGTTTGTTGAGAATTTTTATGATGAATGGGTGGTAAATTTTGTCAGATGCTCTTTTGGAATTGGTTGATATGATTATGTGGATTTTCTTCTTCAGACTCTTATTTTCTTCTTCAGACTATTAACTGGAGGGTTATATTTTAAGATTTTTGAATATTAAACCTATATCTAGCATATACCTAGGATACATTGGCTATGGTTTATTGTTGTAACTATGTATTGTTGGTTTCAATTTGCTAATATTTTCTTGAATATTTTTTTGTGTCAGTGTTCATAAAGAATTTTTGTTGGTAATTTTCTAATGCTTTGGTTTTGGTATTAGGAAGGCTCTGACCACATAAAATAACTTTGGAAATGTTCCTTCATCTTCTATTTTCTGGAAGAAATTGTGTAAAATTGGTGGAGGGTTTTTTTCCTCTTTAAATGTTTGGTAGAATTAGGCAGTGAAAACATCTGGTTCTGGAGATTTTGCTTTTGGAAATTTTAAACTACAAATTCAATTTATTTAATAGTTACGTGCAATTCCGTTTTTCTATTTCATCTTGGATATGTTTTGATAGCTTGGGTTTTTGGGGGTTTTTTAGAATTTGTTCATTTCATTTATGTTGCCCAATACGTGTCCATATAGTTATCCATAGTATTCTCTTCTTAACCCCTTAAGATGTGCAGGGTCTGTAGTGTTGCCATTTATTTCATTCTTGACTTTGGTAATTCTTTAAAAAATATTTTATTTATTTATTTGACAGAGAGAGAGAGCACAAGCAGAGGGAGAGGCAGAGGGAGAGGGAGAAGCAGGCTTCCCACTAAGCAGGGAGCGCAACGCAGGGCTCGATCTCAGGACCCTGGGATCATGACCTGAGCTGAAGGCAGACACTTAACCAACTGAGCCACCCAGTCGCCCCTAATATTGGTAATTTGTGTCTTCTCTCTTTTTTTCTTGATCAGTGTTGCTAGGGATTTATCAATTTTTTGATCTTTTCAAAGATCCAGCTTTTGGTGTTGTTAATTTTCTCTGTTGTTTTCCTGTATTCAGTATAATGAATATAATCATTTTGTACTCGTACCTTTATTATTTCCTCCCTCTTCTTGCTAAAGTGGAAATTTAGATTATTAATTTGAGACATTTTCCTTTTCTAATATAAGCACTTAACACTTTAAATTTTCCCCTAAGCACAATTTTGGCCTCATCCTGCAAATTTTGATATATTGCATTTTCCTTCATTTGAAAATACTATTTAATTTGAGACCTCCTGTTTTAGTCAGGGATTATTTAGAAATGTGTTGTTTAATTTCCAAGTGTTTTGAGATTTTTTCCTGTCACATTCTGTCATTAATTTCTAGTTTAAATCCATTATAGAGAACATATTTTGTATAATTCTTTTATTTTTGGTAATGTTTGCTTTATGACTTAGGATATAGTCTATCATGGAAAACATCCTATATGTACATCAAAATAACATGTATTCTGCTGTTGTTGAGTGTTCTGCTATAATTGTCAAATAGATCCAGAAATTACCAATGAAAGGGTATTGTTCAGTTCTCTGTCCTTGCTTAAGTTCTGTTTACTAGTTTTATCAGTACCTGAAAGGAGAATATTAAAGGCTCCAAGTACAAGCGTGGATTTATCTATTTCTTCTTTTAGTTGTCAGTTTTTACTTTGCGTATTTTGAATCTCTGTTGTTATGTGCATACACACTTAAGATTGTTATATCTTTTTAGCAAATTTATCCTTTTAATCATCATATGATATTGTCTTTATCCCAGTAATTTTCTTGGCTCTGAAGTCTACTTAAGCTGATGTTAATACAGGCACTCCAACTTTCCCTTAATTAATAATCATATAATATATTTATATCTAACTTTTACTTTCAGCCTACCTATATCATTATATTTGATATGTGTTTATTGTAGAGGGAATATAGTTGGGTCATTTTTTTTAAAAATGTGTTCTAATAACCTTGGCCTTTTAATAGATATGTTTATACATTTTACATTTAATATAATTATTGATATGTTTAGATTTATGTCTACCATTTTATTACTTGATTTCTCTTTGCTTTCTCAGTTTTTTATTCCTGTTTTCCTTTTCCGTCCCTCTTTTGGGGGGAAATTGAACAATTTCATTATTCTATTTTTGTTTATATTTGTTTTTTCTTTGTTTTAGTGGTTGCCCAAGGCATTAAAATATAACATACTTATGTTTTCACTTTCTATTTAAAATCAGTATTTTACCACTTCAAGTGATATGTAGATACCTTACCACCACATAAGTTCCCCTACCCTCTCTCTTTTATGTTGTAGTTAACTTATATGTTATATCTACCTACATTGAAAACCCTATCAGAAAATGTAATTTTTTGCTTTCAGTGGATTGTGTCCTGAACATTTTAAATATTATGTTATGCAACTTTGGATCTTATTGAAATCCTATGTAGAATGCTATTTTTGTTTAGCAAGTACTTGACCCAGTTGGATTCAAGCCCCAAATTCTAACCAGCCTTGTGGTTTCAATGTCAGTTCTATTTCACTGTCTTTTAGTTCTATTTAGATTTATTCCATATATACACCTTTCAGTGGTCAGTCTGGAACTCTGGAAGTGGTCTATCCTATAGTTCAATTCTCAAAATTTATAGTATTCTATTTTGGGCCAGATTCATGCATATGTAGCTTAAGGATGAGCCCAGGAGTTTGCAAGCAACTTCATGGGTTTGCTTTCCTGGGGTCCTTTCTGTCTGCAATCCCCATGGTACTTTCTGGTTCTAGAGGCCTCCTAACCTCTTTTTTGCAGTTCTCTGGCTAGAGTGTTGGTGTTTATATACCCTACAGTGCACTTCTCCAACTGCTTCTATCTTCACACCTAAATGGTAAGAGGACAGAGAAACCAAAAAAAACAATCAAAAGAGGTTTGCCACACTCTCTAGGGACTACAGCTTCTTGTATCAAAGTAGACAATTCTCCTTCCACAGAGATGGAGGCTCTTGAGGGCCCTCTTGCCTCTGCTTTTGCAGAATTGCCTAGAGGCTGGGAAGTAAAAGAACATAGAAAGGAAAAAATATAAGAGTGTTAGAAAACTCCTTCCCCAGTCTTCACGGTGAAACGAGAGGGCTTCTTCTGGAACTCTCTGTTATTACCAATATCCACTTTCGAGTTTCAGACTGTGTTGAGTCCAAGCCAAGGGATATCAGAGGAAAGTAAAATCATGAAACTTTGAATTCTTGTTCTCTCCAGTCATTCTGCTTTGATTTACATTTCAAAATCCTCAAACTGATTTTCTAAGCATTTTATTCAGATTTTGTAGTTGCAATGAATGGGAAAGATAGGGTGGTGTGTATTTACTCCATCTTACCTGTAACTGTAATCTGGAAATAACAGAGATAGAAAATGTAGGTATTAAACCCCAGAAGACCCCAGGATGGTTGTGAGATTTGCCTGAGGTATCATCCACAGTTAGTAAGGAGTACCTTCCAGTGTGTGTCAGAGGCAGAGTGACAATCATCCAAAGTAGAGCATGTTTTCAGAGTGAGATATTATAGTTAGACAGCAGGTGTATACCAGAAAACCAGAACATATGGTCACCTTATCTAGAAAGTGAAGTGGGAAAAGTATACTCTTTTCTCATTGTATTCCACTGAGTTCAACTGTTTAATTACCATATATAGGAGACGTCCTATATATAGAAAATTTGTTTCAGTTGTCCACTTTGTTTTGCTTGATTTGCATGTAAGAAGTATAAATCAACCTTTGTCCCTAATGCTGATTTGTCATCTTCAGTGTATCTGCCAACCTGGCAAGAATATATTCCGTGAATGTTGGCTTAGATAGACCTCCCCCAGCCCCCTTTTCTGAGTATGTACAAACCTGAGGCTCAGTGTGAGTTTCTGTTAAGCTAAGGACAAAACTCTAGACCACTGGATAGATCAGTTTTAGCAAAATTTATTTTAGAATAAAATAAACCTGGGTCAACTGGCCCAAAGAGGTTTCTGAGTCTTAGAGCTCAGGGAGGAGTTGGCAGGAAAAGCAGAGGTTCTGGCCATCGCCGTAGCACAAGGGCACAATGGCAGTGTGGATGCTTCCCCACCGACACCCTGCAATGAGCCTTCCCACAAGAAACTTCCTCCAGGAATAATTTATACCCTTTAACTCATCTTTAACTTCATCACTGAAATTCCCAACAAGGATGTCGCTTGGTGCCAGAGCCACAGTGGTTTTTCTGATGTGGGAGCCTCTGTGGAAAAACCACTCAAGAGCATTTCATACAGGCTCCAAGCGGTGGCCAGATGAGGATGCCTTTTTGCCATTCTGAACATGGATGGCATTCGGACCAGTGAATGGGACACATTACATTTGAATGAGTCCAGAAGTTGCCTGTCTTTATGGCTCAGATGAATCATTCCATTCAGACAGGGATGGCAGAGTGTGAAGATTTTAGAGTCCTCTGGGACCAGAACACTCTTGTAACTATAGATTGAACTCCCCTAAGGAAAACCAACTTACAAGAATGAGATCGGCCTTGTCTATCAGGACAACTACTGGGTGCTCTAGCAAATCACCCTGTTACTCAGGACTCAGCTGAGATCAGTAGGTCAGGAAGCACATACAAGGAGTGCCAGCCTCGACAGGCAAATGGCTCAGACCAAAGCTCCGTTCAAGCTCCATTCTTGCTGTCTTTTAACCAATGTATACATTTACTTCCCAAACTCGTACCTTGGCTGCTACTGCCTTTCTACTTTATAAGTGCTAGGCTGTTCCTTGTCTCCTCATTGGCCTGATCATTATGACCTACTTGGTCTCTACTACCAGTGGCCCAGAGTAAGGTTGTGTATGTCATGTCCTACCCAATGGCCAAGGGGACAAGGAGGAGCTGAAGTTAGCCCTACTCTGCTCCCCTAGCCTTGTGTCTGGCACAAGGCTTCCCCCTTTCCGGCCCCCCGTGCCCCACCCCCACAGGAAAGGCTCCTCCTCTATTTCATCTGCTCAGAGAGGACACTGCCCTCAAGGACAGAGTAGAGATTGACGGTGGCCCTGTCTGCCCCTTGTCCCCCCTGGTTTCTGCCTTTCCCACTTACTTTCTGTGCTCCAGAGTTAATGGGTGAACATGGAGTAAGTATTGTTGTTGTTGTTTACAGAGAAGCTTTAGGCAAAGTTTAAATCAGTCACTTCGAATAAAATAATATTTATTTGATTGCAAATATATATAAATTTATATGTATAATAAATAGCAGACATGGTAGTCGATAGCCACAAAGCAAAAGTGACTCTATCTGCCAATTCTGCTCAGACCGCTCGGAAAGTCTGAGGCTCATTGTGTGTTGAATGTGTGTGAGCATCCGGAGAATTTACTCTCCCTCGGTCCAGAGGCTATCAGAGGCTCTACCAGAGCTTCAGGGTCATTCTAGGGCCTGTCAGGCTTGCTCAGAGTCGACAAAACACTTCCCATCTTATAGCAACTTGATCCGTGCTGTGTGGATCTCCACTCACATCCACATCTCTACTCACCAGGGGCGGGGAGGAGGTGGTTCAGGGTCCACTTCACCGTTCCCTAGGCTGGGAGCTCCTCCCAGTGGTTTCTGTTTTACTGAGTCGTTTCCAGTGAAACAATTCGGGGATACTTCTGAGATGGTTCCACCGCAATTCTTTAGAGGTTTTCACTGGCATATGGTAGCGCATCTGAGTCCAGAACCTGGAATTGGGAGGGACTGATTTTAAGTTTCTCCAAGTGACTGTGGGCAAAACCCGGAAAGCTCTTTTCACAAGATGAGGTAGAGACTCTGGCTCTTGGAAGGAGCAGAACTTAATTAAAATTAGTTTCAGTGTTTGATCATCCAAGGCCAGATTCACTGCGGCTTGTAGTTCAAAGATACTAGGTCCATTGACATAGTTGGGGCTCAGGATAAATATTCCTCTTCGACTTTTCTTAATCACGTTCACAATGTCTTCGGCATACACTGGAAATAAAGAATTTAAGGAACTGTTATTGCTAAACCTGGAGTCTCAATAACCCCGAATCTCCGAATCTCCCAGATCTACCCAGAGGGTTCCTTGCAAAGGCACTCTTGGGGAAGGAGGAAGGGAAGCATGTTCGCTATGCCGCTTTTGCTGTATCAACGCTCCTGACAGGTGAAGATATACTCTAGTGTCCGGTGACTCTCAACTTCACATTCCTCTCTTTGTGTTCCGTGTCCTCAAACTCTCAATTCCTCTAGGAGCCCAGCTTGTTGGCACAAGGCAGGCTGGGATAACAGGGGGGCATGGAATGCCCCAGGCTCCCTGGTGGGGTGCCTGGGGCAGGGGAAGGGGGGGACGGAATGAGATCTGCACATTTGATGAGTGGCCATTGTGCCCGGCCTTATCCAATGCTGAGGGGTGGGGCCACCTGTTTGGGATGACAGAGATGACTTCCTAGGGAGGAGCCAGGAATCCTATCTTTGTTCAGGAAGGCCTGCCTAGGGCCTAATAATTTTTTTCTGAAGATGGATTTTTTTTTTTTTGGATGACAGAACTTGTCTCTGCAGCACATATTCTCCTATGCTATGGTCCAACATATTCTAAGCTCATGGAACTTTCCAGAAGAGGTATATCCCAACAGAAGGAATGATGGGAAAGCCCAGAGAGTGCTTGTATTCAACTGTCCTTTTTGTTCTAGATCTTCTCTTGGCATGCAGGACCTACCTCCTCCGGGGGCCACATCTCTTTCGAGCAAACACAAGTTGTATCCGTATTTGTTTTCCAAAACTTCAGGGAATAGATTCAGAGCCAGGTATTCCTCACTCGGAGATAAAGCGGCCTCACTCTCAAAAGAGCTCCTTTTCGCATAGGATACGAAAGCATCAAATACCTTTTTATCTGAGGAAGAGAAACGATAAAAAAAAAAAAGTCAACCATTTACATATGTTTTACATACATGGGCCTTGTATCCTATGACATATGGGCAAGAATTAAGTGTTGGGCTCCTTACTGCATTGATTTAACAATAAAAAGCAGCAGCTGTGTGTCCATTTCAGAATCACACTGCTAAGTGGTGTCGACCGTCCAACCGGATTCAAATCTAATTTATGACGCACTCCTGCCTTTTCACTGAGGTCAGAGCAAACAGCTGTGACTTCTGTGATTAAATCACACGTACCCGGGGGTTCCTCTGAGTTTTCTTTGCACTGCGCTGTTGCTATCTCCTGCGTTACACATCAAAGAAGAGTCTGTTCCGTCAAAGCGTGATAACATCCAGAGAGCAAAGCACTGCCAAGACCCAGCACCTTGCAAAGGATAAAGTTGACGGCGCAAGTACCTATATTAGAATCGCCATGTGTAAAATGCTGTAATAAGAACTCCCTGGTGGACAGTTTTCAGGGTTGCGTGATACAATGTATATAAAGTGCGTGGTGTCTGGCTCACAGCAGGCTCACAAGATAAATATCTTTTTCCCCTGATTTCTAGATGGGAAATCATATTTATGAAGCTCATCTCAGGCTATTCGTAAAGTCTCATGTGCCTCTGTTGAGCGGATGATTACAAATGCACATTGAGTACTGGGATGTGCTACATAACTAGCCAACCAAGAGAGGGAGAGAATCTCAAAAGTTAACTCATGGACATTGGCATCCGGACATACCCGAATCATATTCCAGTCCTTTGCACAATGACTGGCAAATAGCAGTGTTACAATAGCAAGCAAGAGCCCAGGGGGCTAATGCAATTGGCACTACAGTTGCTGAACATGGACATAAGGAGAGGCCCTGGTGGATGGAAATGCCAGCAGTAGAAAAAAGAAGAGGGAGGGGGAGAGGTCCAGGAGACAAGAAAGGGCGATGCCGAAGAATCGAGGCCCGGGAGGCTCATGTGCAAAGTTCCTCACTGCCCCGGTGGGAAGGAGGAGGCTCGTGGGGCATGGCCAGCAGGGAAGGGCTATGTGGTTTAAATGTGTGACACACACCCTAGTCACCTCCATTCCTTCCATATCCCTGTGAAACTCCAGCGAGCTTGGCTTTTTCTATAATCTGGAAACATTAAATTTCTTTGGTAATAAAATTAGCCAGTGGGAGTATTAGAACTCTCCTAGGTCCTTTGCAACTCCGCCCATCTATGTCTCTCCAAAATTTTGGATATTCAGCATTAACTTCACAGGAAACAGGCATTTTACTATAAAACACTAGATTTGGCCACAGAAGGGCACCGAATCACTGTGCTTTAAAACCAGGTTCTGCCTCCTCATCAGGTTACCGTCTGTGCAAAGTAAAAAGAGCGATTTAAAAGTTTCACGATTGATTGGTTCGTCTGTACAAGCTCTAGAATCTTAAGATAAATATCATTTCAGTAAAAAAATAAAAAAGCATAAGTCATCTAGGGGAATGATTATGACATTGGTTAAATAACTTGCTCAACTCGTAAAAGCTAAGAAGCTAATTTAAAGAAATAAATCTAAAAAAACACTCTTGGCTTAAGGACTGCTTGCATGAATTCTCAATTATTAGTCTAAGAAAGATACGATTGACTTGTCCTTTTCCTATAGATCTGACAGCTCCTCAGTGTGTTCCCAGTGTGGGGCAAGCACTGGCGTGGGAAGTAATTAGCCCCGGAATCCAGCAGAAGGGATCCTGCCCTCTCCAAGCAAAACTGCAAACTTTCTCATCTTAGGGACCTCCGGGGCTAGAAAAACACTCAAACCAGCTCTTCTATTCTAAAGAAGCAAACACCAATAAGCACTATGATCCCATCTCCTGCGGAAGTGGGCAGATAACTTCATTCATTGTAATAGTACTTGGATTTTATAGAATTTCAACACTTTTCAAACACTGCCACCATCTTCAAAGCCCCTCGTTTTATAGATGAGACTAACCGAGGTAATAGCTTATGGGGGCTCTAAGCCAAACCGCCTGGGTCCAAATCCTCAATTCTAGCACTATCTTGCAGTTCAGTTCTGGGCCCATGACTTCATGTCCCTCTGCCAGGCTTGCAGGGTCGCTGTGACAGTTGAAGCAGCTAATACACCTGACTCGCATGCCCTCAGTACTCAAGAGATAGTAACAGTTGGCTTCTACTGAGTGTTTACTACGTGCTAGATGCTGTTCTAAATGATTAATATGTCCTAACTCAATGAGTCCTCAGAGCATTCGTTGCGATTGTGATTACAATCCCATTTTACAGGAGAGGAAACTAGGGAGATGTTATGTCATTTGTCATATTGCGTTAGGTTGGTGAACAGCAAGGTTATGTTCGAGCCCAACATGCTCTATCTACAACAGCATCGTCGGTCAGCAAGATTCCTGGTAAATGGACTGAAAAAAAGTTGTTTACCCACTTGCTCCCAGCTCCCCCAGGTGTGAAGCCACCAGACCTGGAAGAAGGTCTCAAAGGCTGAGGGCCATGACTTTCTCCAACAGGGAACACCCATTTCTTGAGTTTCTTCCTCGAAGTCAGTTCTGAGAGGAAAATCCAGAGGCAAGTTGGGGGTCACCTTACCCCCGAGCGTCTCATCCTTGCTCCAGTAGGTTCGGTACAGCAGGACTATTTCAATCCGGTACATGTAGAGCAGAACAGCTACCATCAGCACTCCTGCCAGGGTCATGACGGTGCCAAGTAGGATGTATATGAACAATGCTGGGGGAAAGATGGCAGCCATGAGCAAACGCACAGACAGCTTTCCTGGGACAAGACCACAGTCCAACCAACGCTGTGGGCCCACCCAGCACCTTTTCGGACCCTGTTATTTTTATCAAAAGTACTTCTCTTGGAAGCATTCTCTTGAGTCTGGAAATACATACAATTACGTCTTGTGGGAACTATCTGACAATGAATTGGAGACAGTTCACGGGAACCAGCCATTCCTGATTGGGGTGGTCAGGGAAACTGATCATGGCCACTTTTAGTTATTTTTCCCCCGTAAACCTCCACACCACCCATTTGCATCCCTCTCATTGTATATTATAAATTATTTTCATGCACTATCATCACCAGTAAAGTCTAAACTTCCTGAGGCCAGGAGCAATGCATGGCTTGGTTTTGTACCCTCCACGGTACCTAACACATGAGACCTTCCACACACCTCTCCTGACAGGAGCCCCATTACAGAGCATCCACTATGGCCAAGCACAAATTTTGTCTCACGTAAGCCTCAGTAGCATTCAAAACTTGCTTGTTCTTGTAATCACTTATTAATTGAATGAATGATATCAAGCTCATCATTGAGTGTCTTCTTAAAGAAATTTCAAAACTCTTCTTTACCAGGAATTTCCACTCCACCTTTAAAAGGCTGTGATCTGTGATATTACACATACCACCCTGAGCAATGAGCAAGATGACTCTTCTCTCCATTCTGCAATACCTGACCATCATGTTCTCTGGATTGAGAAGCCAGGAAAAGAAAACCCTAAAAAGAAGCTAGGTCCTAGCACAATACCTGTTACACAGGACATGCCCTTTAGGTATTTGTAGAATGAATAAATGAGTGAGTGAATGAATGAATGAATGAATGACTGGCTTATCCAACACAGCACCCATACACAGGGTATTAGTTAAGAGGACCAGTTCTGGATAATTGATATGAAACTTAATAGTGATGTGCCCTTGGTCAAAGTATTAAATGGTTTAATACAAGCAAAGTGCATAGTGTCCGGCATCTAACAAATGTTAATTGCTATCATCATCATTACAATTCTTAAGGAAAATTCCTCTCCTCTCAGATAAAAGCAGTTGTGTGCATGATGTGGCAACATTCCAGGCTTACCTCCTTTTTTTTCTTTCAGTTGGATGGACTGGGTAGTGTTCCCGATGGAGTTCTGGGCAAAGCAAATAAGCTTCCTGCGAAGCTCCCTCTGAGTAACTTCTTTCAAGTGGATAACACGGGCAATGACTTTATCCTTTTTGGTGGATTTAACACTAGGAAAGAAGAATGAATACTTTATTCAGTCAGTAGCATGCACTGACCACTTTTGCAGTATTTGGAATTCATATTAGCAGCCAACAGTTAAGCTTTCAGAAGAGCTAGGGGAGTGTCCAGAAGAAGTTGAGATTGACCATCTTATGATGGGGGCCCATTTTTTTGATTATTGAATCTGCTAGGCATCATTTTATGCATTTACACCAGAATTTAATTTATGGTGAGTCTCATCTGACCTTCATTGCTCTAAGCATTCCCCTTGAAAACAGACAATAACAATAATTTAAGAATAATATTGACTAGTGGCTCACTTCCACCAAGGGCTTACCATGTATCTGTGCTCACCCTTTTGAACACCTACTGTGGACTATGGAGTCTCCTGCATGCCTCACCTCATAGGAGTCCCTAAGAGGTAAGAGTATGATCATCCTGACTTGGCCAGCAACGCAGACCAGGCACAGAAGGTAGGTGGCAGTCCAAGGTCACTCTGCTTGGAAGTGACAGCCTGAATCCTGGCCCTATGCCATTCTGCCCCATCCAGCAAGTTGTAAGTCTCAGTATTTATTCACTATTTGGGTTCTCTAAAGTTGCCGATCTACAGTCTGTCTTTACATGAAGGAATATTATTTAGATGGATAGTGTTTTAGGCCGTGTTGCTTGGAGTCTACAATACCAACTCATATTCACTGAATGCTTCCTACTGGCCGGGGACCATGACGAGCATGTCACCTCTACAGAATCAGCTCCCTACAGGGACCTTGCAAAGTGGACATAAGTGTCCATAGATTACAGGTGGTGGGATGTCTTGCAGGGGTCAAGGGTCACATTGCCAACAGGTGGAAAACAGAGATTCGAACCCAAGGGCTTGTGTGACTTCCCTTGTCTTAGAAGTTCTTGCTAAATTCTATTACTGTTATCAAAATTTGTTCTTTTTGTAGTAATGCGTACTTTTCAAGATAGTACATTTGTTCATGGAAATGTTTTAAGAATCAGAAGGAAGAGCTTAATACATAGACTATTACTTTGGAACAGATTTTGGAAAAACAAGGAACTCTATTTTTTAGTGACAGCCCTGACCAATTGGATCCAAACCCTTAATCCTTCCAGGGACCAGAGTCCAGCTTCATGAGGCATTGGTTAGCTCTGAATAGCTAGAGTTTTCCTTTCTCTTGAGCTAAAATGTCTTCCCAGTAAATTCTGTCCACTAATCGGGGTTCTGTGCTCCAGAGGGGAACAAACTAAGTCTAGTTTCCATAAAACGTAATTGCTTCCAAGGACTTCAAGACAGATATGTCACCTTGGCATCTCCTTTTCCATTTGGATTGCTTCAACTATTCATCGCTTCACATATTTTTGGTTAGACTCATTAATGTGCGTTTTCCTCTGGGTGCATTCCAGATTGTTCATGACTGAAGATTTGGAACCCTGAACTCACCACTACTCTAAATGGATGGCACTGGGAAAAATGGGGTTGGGAGGGTAAGCATTCTTTCCCATTAGTTGGACGTGCTACTTCTATTCAGGCAGCCTGGGTCGGTATGCTTGTCTCCTTGTCAGCTTGATGTTTAAAGCAGCCCCATCAAACTGTTGATACAAACTGAGCTTCACAACAACTTAAATATTTTATGGCCTGTCAGAAAGGGCTGTTTAAAATGAACCTGCCCTTTGCATTTCCATGCTCTTCTTGTCACCGCTAGTTGGCGCTAGTGGCCACACTGTGAACTGGGCCTGTTGGCTCGCCTCTGGGTGTACATTTTTAAGGTTTCCAAAGGCGAAAGCATTTAGTGTGGGTGGCAAAGAATATCATCTGCTAATTTCCTTCTTACCCGATCTCTTCAGATGTTGGGAATTCCCACTCCTGGTCAGAATCTTTAATGTACCATTTTACTACAGGCATAAAGGTCTTTTGGTAGCCAAATCGTGCTGTGCAGTTTAGAGTTAAAGGCTTTCCTGAAAATGAAGGCGACACAGAAGATAGGAAGTCCGTGAGAACACTTTGTCCTATGCAGGAGGAAGACTCCCCCCGCCAAGACCGTTCATGACTGCCATCACGTTTGCAGGTAAAAAACAGGTGTGCCAGAAAATAACCGAACATCTAGCTGTCTCTCATCTGGAAACAAGTAAGACCAGGTCTGTTTGTCTCCAGTGGGCAATACTTATATCTCAAACCTGCGACTATATGGTCATAGCACTAAGAATTCTGATGTGGTTTGAGGATAGACACCAGGAAAATGAGGAGTCCCCTCAGTGACCAGCCTGCTCTTCCAACGCTGCTGTTGAGTACAAGGTGTGTCAATAAAGAACATTTTACTGCTGACCAATATTTGCATATTAAATTAAAATTGTGAGGTTACTCTACTCTAGTTTAAAGAAGAAATTATTTAGATATTCAGCAGTTTCCTGAGCAATGCACTACTGTGGGGATGCAAATTATCACACTGTCCTCTTTCTACCCATTTTTTCCATAAGGGGTATCCAGATATACTCTGCCTCAAACTCAAATTTTCACCTTTAAAAAAATCGTCTTTGCACCTTAATTATGTCCCTCTGCCCTGTAATTCTTTAAAATTCACTGAAACCATATGTAGCTTGGCTATTTTTGAATTATTAATTTTTTTTTTCCTTTCCTCCTTCCTTGCATTCTTGTGATGCTGCTGGTTTTGCAAATTCTATTTCCGTAATCAGGACACACTGATACCGCCATCTAGCGGTCTTTTACCATAGTATCTATTTTGACATTTCTGTAATTCTAAATATTTTAGCATTTAAAGGAGCACTTATTTTATTGGAACAACCAGCACTTGGTTTTAAATAGAGCAGTTCTTATTTTACTGTGTGGGAAAATGTAGATGTTATTGAAGTTGATAAAATACAAGGAGACCAAGAGGAAAGTCACTCTGCAGCTCTACCCAAAAGACACTGGTTGGGAATATGAGTTGCTTGAGCAGAGGATGTAGTTCCTCTACAATTATCTTAAAGACCACACCAAACACCATGTTTGCAAAGATTCATGCTATTCATGTTGGTAAATTGGTTAAATTTACGGACTTCACCAATGGACCTAATATACATAACCAGCTATTTCTGTGATGAGTAAGGAAGAATCTAAAATCTATTGATCATGTCCACTGCACCAGCCACCTAACAAACGTTATCCTACATTTCTCGATGCATCCAGATGAGGTCAGTTTTCTTCTGTCTGTTTACAGATTTAAAACCTGAAGCTTAGAAAGAATAAGTAACTGAAGCTAAGAAAGAATAAGTAACTTATGATCTTAAGATCACAAAAGTAGCCAGTGGCTGAGCTAAGATTCACACTCAATTCTGTTTGACTTAAAATCCCAAGCTTTGGGATGCCTGGGCGACTCAGTCGTTAAGCGTCTGCCTTTGGCTCAGGTCATGATCCCAGGGTCCTGGGATCGAGCCCCGCATCGGGCTCCCTGCTCAGCGGGGAGCCTGCTTATCCTTCTGTCTGCTGCTCCCCCTGCTTGTGCTCTCTCTCTCTCTGACAAATAAATAAAATACTTAAAAAAAAATCCCGAGGTTCTTTTCTTTATATCACACTTAGACTTACTCCCAGAAGCACAATGTCATTCAAGGGTGATAACGCAACCCACCTTACCAAGTTCTACTTCCAGTGTGTCCTCGATGGGATCCAGAATATCTGGTTTGTGATTAGTGTCTTTCACTAAAAGATGAAAATAGAAATTATTATGTGCATTGGGAAATCTGAAAGCCTGCTTGCTGAAGATGTGTGTACAAAGGGGCACTTTGATCTCAATGCTTTGGAGCTTTCTCTTCAATTTTGATTCATATTCTGTAAAGCTAGGAACTTAGGTTTCCATGTGAAAAACAAGCCTGCAAAAATGACCATGATATCAGGTCGTAGGTGCTAGCAAAACATTAGTCCCTGATAAACCCTTATCCACCTGGCTGCATTTTCTTCTGCACCAGCCCTGCTCAACCACTGCAGACTTGAGCCCCCATTCCTATCTTCTCCTACAAGATTGCTTTTTAGCCCCATCTGGCTGAGTAATCCAGAAGAAGAACACACCTGAGAAAATGCCCACATCAGCCAGACTGGAGTCCACCCCGTCCATCACTAAGATCGTGGTTTATTTCAAAATAAAGGTGAGTCTGGCCCTCCATTACCGTTTATCCCTCAACTTCCTGCCCCGAACTGTCAAATAGGGCTCCGTGGTCAAAATTCCTCCTGACTATGTCCCATCTCCTGATAAAGGGAAATTCATCGCCTCTGCTCTGGACATTGTCCTCTTACTTCTCAGGGACCTCCTTCCCTCAAAGATTCCATCTCTCCCCTGTATATTTTCCTCTCTCTTTCTCTTTCTCTTTCTCTCTCTCTCTCCTCTCCGCTCCCCCCACCCCACTTCTTCCCATTGGCACTTATCCATGCTCAGTCTCTCCATCTTAAAAGAGAGAAAAATCCCTGCACCTCACTTCCTTGCTGCACTCATTCTCCTTCCTTCGCAGCCACATTCTTGAAACAGTCCTATATGCTCATCTCCATTCTCTCACTTTCCTTGTAGTTCGGGTCCTGCCCCCATCACTCCACAGACACTGCTTTGTCTAAAGACCCCAGTGACCTCCTGGCACCTAAATCCACTGGGCACAACTGAGTTTTTCTTCAGCTTTATTTCCCTACAGCTTGGACACTGTCAGGCACCATCTCTTGGAACCCTCTCGTCTTTTGGTTCCCTGCTCCCCTACTCTCTTGTTCACCTTCTGCCTCTCTGCTCACTTCCCGATGTGTTTGGGGGCCCCGCTTTCTCTGTGCTTCTTGTGAATATCGGTTTTCTTCCTTGTTCTCTGCTGTGGTGCTGTTCACTCTCTAGGCTTCTTCCCTACGAAAGCTCTTGAACCTTGAAATGATCTCTCCCCCACGTCATCAATTGCACTTCCTTTACAGGTCTTCTCCCCACCCTTCTACCGGTACCCACTCGCTTATGTAAATAATGACTGCCGTCTTCCCAAACCCAATGATGAGTTCTCAAACGCTTATGTAAATAATGTCTGCCATCTTCCCAAACCCAATGATGAGTTCTCAAGCATCACTCCCTCTGCCCGGAGATACTTTAGTCACTTGCCCTGGGACAGCTTCCCTCTGTTCTCACACCCTTGCTCTACCCCCTCTGGGGATCCTCCTTTTCCTCCTAATCTCTCCAAGTATTGTAGTGCTCCAGACCTCAGTTCCAGACCCTCTTCTCTCTATACTCACTCCCTAGGTGACCTCATGCAGTGCCTTTGCTTTAGATACCATGTTGACCACCTTCACCTTTCATCTCCAGCCCTAACATCTCCAGACTGGTTTATCCAAATTCCTCCTTGTCATTGTGATTTGGATCATTAAAAGTCCTTTCAAACCCAATCCTTCATTTCTTCCTTAGACTTCTTCTTTTTCAGCCTTTTCTTGTTTCATGAAATGGTGTCACCGTTGACCACGTTAACAAAAACATTTTTTTGCCAGAAAACAAAAACATCCTTCATTTCCCTCTTCACACATTAAATCCATCATCACGTTCTGCTGATACACAAATAAAGCTGTTTCTCATCACCTTTGCTAAGTCTAGGCAGTGAGCAACCAGGGGCATCTTTTAAGAATATGCATCAAACTGGATAAAGAAGATGTGGTATATATATATACAATGGAATATTATGCAGCCATCAAAAGGAATGAGATCTTGCCATTTGCAACGACGTGGATGGAACTGGAGGGTATTATGTTGAGTGAAATAAGTCAAACAGAGAAAGACATGTATCATATGATCTCACTGATATGAGGAATTCTTAATTGCAGGAAACAAACTGAGGGTTGCTGGAGTGGGGGGTGGGGTGGGAGGGATGGGGTGACTGGGTGATAGACACTGGGGAGGGTATGTGCTCTGGTAAGCGCTGTGAATTGTGCAAGACTGTTGAATCTCAGATCTGTACCTCTGAAACAAATAATGCAATATATGTTAAGAAAAAAAAAAAAGAAGAAGAAGAAGGTAGCGGGAGGGGAAGAATGAAGCGGGGGAAATCGGAGGGGTAGACGAACCATGAGAGACGATGGACTCTGAAAAACAAACAGGGTTCTAGAGGGGAGGGGGGTGGGAGGATGGGTTAGCCTGGTGGTGGGTACTGAGGAGGGCACGTTCTGCATGGAGCACTGGGTGTTATGCACAAACAATGAATCATGGAACACTTCATCTAAAACTAATGATGTAATGTATGGGGATTAACATAAGAATAAAAAAAAAAAGAATATGCATCAAACCTGCTGTGCTCCCCCTTTTGTGCCCTATGTCAGCTCTTATCTATGCCATGCGATGCTATCTTCCATCAGTATCTAACAGAAAGTCCACCTAAAACCCAACTCTCTTGTCCTGGATCCCTCCTTTTCCCTCTTCCTCACCGCCAGTTCCCAGATCCTTTCGGATGTACTCCCTCCATATTTCCTGAGTCTGTCCACTTCTGTCCATCCCCACTGCAGCTCCTAGTTCAGGCTACCATCAGCAATTGCTCTCTCCATTCTTGCTCCCCCCAAATCCATTTTCTACACAGCAGATGTAATGATCTACCTCAAATACAAATCTATTCATGACACTCTCCTGCTTAGAACCCTCAATAGCTCCCCACTGTTCCTTAAATAAAGTTCAAAGGCGCTAAAACAGTGTGATGTCAGTCCTGCTTCCAGACATTCACTCTCAATGAACCTTCTTTTTCTTCCTGGACTGTGCATGCCCTCTCTCATCTCCCAGACATTGACGGTGCTGCTCCCTCTGCCTGGAATGGCATCTTGACCACCTTCATTGCTCTGTTTTGGGCTCACCCCTCAGTTCTCACTTGGACATGGTGTGTCCAGGTTTGGGTTTGGGTTTGGTGGACCTCCCACATGTCCCCTTTCTCGCCACTCATCGAAATGTATTATGATGACCTGTGTACCCCACAAAGTGGGAAGTTCTGGGTGGCCACAGAAAGTTTCCAGGAGCTCATTCTTACAGCCTTAACACTAATCCCAGTGCCTGACATGTATTAGATATGCAACAAATATCTGTGTAAAAATGAATATATGAAAGAATGAATGAGTGAGTGAGGAAGACAGGAATGCTTGATTAAAAGAGAGGTAACAGATTTTATAAGGCATCCCTTGGGAGAAAGAGAAAAGCAGATTCTGCCCCTGAAAATTTGATGGGCTGAGTTATCATGCCTGACATACCGTGGAGGGGGCAAGGGGTACAAGTGGGATACTTGTATTCTAACTTCTCCTCCAAGGAACAATCTAATATAAATGTAAATTGCTGAGATCCAGAAAGGAGGCAGAAGTGGTTAACTTGGCCTCAGGGTGTTTAATGTAATTTGTATTTACACTAAAAGAAGAGGAGGTAAAAATAATCAATGTATTTACTAAGAGCTAAGCCAACCGTTCTGTAGCTCTTTAATACAAAGCATGAATGACCAACCCTGTTGTGTTTTGACAAAAGCCATGCTGAAATTAATTGCAGCGTACAATTTATTCATGTGGGCACTTGTAAATCTAGTAAGAACGACCCAATGGAAAAATTGGGCCAAAAATAGATCATAGAAGAGTAAACCCAACAGACCAATAAACATATAACAAGATATTAAACTGCATTTGTACTCATGGAAATGTAAATCGGGACTTAAAAAAAGAAAGAGAGAGAGATCTCACTTGACACCAATCAAAAAGCCTGATGACACCAAACATTATTTGGGAATAATGGGAATCTGTTCCTTGCCGAGGGGCGTGTAAATTGGCAAAACAATACCTTAGAATAATACCATGGGTTTTTAACACAAAACACATTTTATAACATAAAACAATGTTCTATTTTATTAATGTCTACATATGTTTGTAGAAAAGCATAAAGACATAAATGAAAGAAGATAAGCTACAAGATTGGACTATTGCTGGGAAGGGAAGGAGCCGGAAGAGATAGGAGCATAGGCCTCAAGCTGTCCCTGCAATGTTTTGTTTCTTTAAAGGAAAAGCAAGATTTTAAGCATGTGGAAAGACATTAACATGTATTAAAGCTGGGGATAGGTTCATGGTGTCATTTATTGCTGTGTGTGAAATATTTCATATAATTTTTTAACTTATTACAAAAACAAACCAGGGATTGATCAATGCAGGGAAAACCCAACTTGCGACAATTTGAATGTGATCCGGAACTAGGCCTTTCCCAGGGATGGAATCTAGGTTAACGAGAAATTAACGTCTTTGTGCTTTTAAGGCTTCGCATGACTATCTTTTTTTTTTTTTTTTTTTTTCAAAAAGGAAGCCAGGACTAAGTCAAAGGAAGGTAACTTTAATTGGGTAATGGGGCTTCAAATCCCAGATCTGGAAACAAAAATCTCACTTACCAATGGTTGTCACTTGAACAACAGCTCTGACTGTCCACTCACTTGTGTTATCCGACTCAGTGTAATCACATACATACGTGCCATCCTGTTCTTCGAAAACTTCATCCACTAGGATTGAGTTGCTCTTTTCTTTAAGGAGTAGCTTTCCATTCTAATCCAAGGGACAAGAAAAATAAATAACCTTCTTTAACCAGAAAATTGTTATTACTACTAGTCATAACAACAGAAAAACTTCACAAATGAGAGCATCACACAAGCTATGAAGAGCTTCTGTCCAGAAATTGTATTTGTAAGATTCTGATTTGTTCATGAGGGGCATTTTCAAATGCAATGACATTATCTGTTGAGATCAAGGCACCAAATCTGACTGATCCACAAAGAGTTGTTTAGCCTCGTATTTCCCAAAGCATGACTCAGGCCTCTGAGACTATTCTAGAAAACTCATAGTGCTTTAAGGAGCTGATATCTCAATGAATTTTTTTAAAACCATGTATATTTATATTTATGGAAATGGGCACAGGTTTTTTGTGTGTATGGGGCTAATATAAAGTTTTGTCTCTAAATAAATTCAACTCAAAAAAGGTGAAATTTAAATTAAAAATATTAAGTAAAGGGTGCCTGGGTGGC
The DNA here is from genome assembly GCF_002201575.2 of Neomonachus schauinslandi. Taxonomy (NCBI): domain Eukaryota; kingdom Metazoa; phylum Chordata; class Mammalia; order Carnivora; family Phocidae; genus Neomonachus; species Neomonachus schauinslandi. Next base: position 80,693,244 of record NC_058412.1, on the reverse strand, counting down.
TCAGTCAGTTAAGTGTCTGCCTTTGGCTCAGGTCATGATCCCAGGGTCCTGGGATCGAGCCCCGCATCGGGCTCCCTGCTCAGCGGGAAGCCTGCTTCTCCCTCTCCCACTCCCCCTGCTTGTGTTCTCTCTCTGTCAAATAAATAAATAAATAAAATCTTTAAAAAATATTAAGTAAACAACTAAACAGGTGTACATAGATGTGACAAAGAATGACTAATGAGTGAGAAACAATGAACTCATGGAAGACACAAACTCAAGTGGAAACTAAAATGCAATAATGAGCACTTCTCTCCCTTATTTAGGATATCCATCATGGATGCTAAGGTCTAAAGTTCTCCCCTGGCTGAACTTACCATTCCTTCCTGCTCTCATTTCCTGCTACTGCCTCTCCACCCACTTGCCATTCCCTAAATAACCATGTTCTTTCTCTATCCATGTGTCCGTACATCTCTCCCACTACTTTCCCCACCACTGGGTAGGCTGCAGCTCAGTCTTTAACTCCAACTCAAGAGGTAACTCTCACAGAGGGAGTGACCAGGCACTCTCCCAGCAAAACCAGTCCCTGCATGCTCCCAGACCTCCACGATTGCCCAGAGCCCTCTGATCATAATTTATGTATACAGTTACCTCTTTCTATGTCGTTGTTGAGACAGCCATTGTGCCAAGACACATAGCTGCTCCTAGACACACTGGCAGGAATAAACACAGATCCCTCCCATCAGAGGATATGGAGTCATGACTCCCTTCTGAGACTGAGAGAGTGCTTAGTCTAAGAAGGCAGGCCCCGAGCAGTAAGCCAGTCTGATGCACTTGGGCAGCCTTGGCTCGGTTCACAGGAAGCAGGGATGCTCCCTCCAGGCTAATCAGAGTCTTGAGTAATATGTAGGAATCACTCCATTGAAGGTAAGTTCCATCCTGGAAACAACTGAAATGGAGCACGGATATAGGAAATAAGGCCACAGTGAAGAGGCTGGCGTGCGTAGATGGACTTGGTCTTTGTGTCTCTAGTATATGGCAAGCAAGCCAGCAAGAGTAAGCTCTTTGTAAATGATGAGTGAATAAAGTATGCATAATTGAAAAGTTTTGAAGCCTAAGACTCATGTAATCACCTTTGTATCACTAGGGGCTAGGACATAGTAAGGGCTCGATAAATATCTGTTGAATGGTTGAGTTTCACTGTACCAATAATTCTGTAGCCCCTAACTTCCATGTAGCACATGGCCTTCCAATCTCCAACAAATAGCCCTCAGTGCATCTCTCACCACAGCAGTCAAAAACAAAGAGATAAGTAACAAAAATAACAAAATAATAAGTATTTTTTACCTATACAGATTATAAAATTCTTTCTCATGTATTATCCCATATGATTCACTCAAAGGATTCTCTGAATTGGATTGCACAGACTCTACAAGAAGACTGAGGTTTTGGAGTTCATGTGTTGCCCTGTATCACAGAGCTAGCAACTGAGAGGACCGAGGGTCAACGTGAATTTTTCTGACTCTTGAGCTTCATGTTCTCATTGAGGAATTTCCCTTCTACTTCCCATGCTAACTCATAGGAGCAGGGATTCCCCTACTCCAAGTCTCTGGTGTGGTTCCTGTGGCCCAAGAAGGGACTTCCAGTAGGTTGGCAAGGAGCCTAAGGGGAGGGTCAGAGCAGGTCAGAGAGGGGCAGCCACAGGCAGGAAGTAGAAGAAGGCAAATAAGTGGGGCAGACAATGTTAAATATCAATCAGCTGATCTCAAGGGTCAAGGACCCTTCAAAAGAAGAGTCAGAGCATGGGGTAAAATTCAGAGATAAAACTCTAGAGAATACAATAATCACATACAAAGAGCAGAAATTGAAGCAGAAGTGTGTCGTGAATCACCCAAGAAAGTAATGGGGAGAGGACGGAGAGTCATGACTGAGACCTCAGTTGAGCCACAGTGAGGATGGGTCAAAACAAAGTGGACTTGATTTTTTTCATAAAAATATAAGTATGGGGGCGCCTGGGTGGCTCAGTTGGTTAAGCATCTGCCTTCGGCTCAGGTCATGATCTCAGGGTTCTGGGATCGAGTCTCGAGTCAGGCCCCCTGCTCAGCAGGGAGTCTGCTTCTCCCTCTCCCTCAGCCCCTCCCTCAGCCCCTCCTCCCGCCCCTGCTCGTGTGCTTTCTCTCTCTCTCTCTCAAATAAATGAAATCTTTTTTTTTTTTTTAAAGATTTTGTTTATTTATTTGACAGAGAGAGAGATAGCGAGAGCAGGAACACAAGCAGGGGGAGTGGGAGAGGGAGAAGCAGGCTTCCCGTGGAGCAGGGAGCCCGATGCGGGACTTGATCCCAGGACCCTGGGATCATGACCTGAGCCGAAGGCAGTCGCTTAACCGACTGAGCCACCCAGGCGCCCTCAAATAAATGAAATCTTAAATAAAAATTAAAAAGGTATGACTTCATATGTATTCTTTTTTTTTTTTTTTTTTTTTTTTTTTTAAATTTTATTTATTTATTTTGACAGAGAGAGACACAGCGAGAGAGGGAACACAAGCAGGGGGAGTGGGAGAGGGAGAAGCAGGCTTCCCGCGGAGCAGGGAGCCCGATGCGGGGCTTGATCCCAGGACCCTGAGATCATGACCTGAGCCGAAGGCAGACGCTTAACGACTGAGCCACCCAGGCACCCCATTCATATGTATTCTTAAGACTTAATGAGATGGAACTAAAAGGAAACATCAAAGAAAAGAGGTAAGGGAGAGGGCATTTGTGTAAAGAATGATGGGAAACCCATTCTGGTAAGATGATTGCAAATGATTCCAGTAGGAAAGAGAGGTGCTAACGGGGCTGTTTTGCTCAGCTGTGAAACAGTCTTGAACAAAATATGGAAGGAGGAACATCTCAGTGTGAACCTGTATGAATAATGTCAGTAAGCCCTAGACAGAACAGAGATATGCAGAAAAGAGGAAGACACTAAAATGGGACTTTTAAAGGAGTGTGTGCAGCAAGAAGAACAAAGAAAATGTATTCTAGGAGGAGCAGTTATTGAAATACTACCCTCTATTGTCATCAAGCTCTAATACTACCAGCCAAGACACAGTGGAGCTCCTCCCAGGGCTTTTGTTACCTAGTCTGGGAGGACTCCTAACATGGACATCTTAAGCCCTGCCCTCCCTGATGGACTTGACATTTCCATGTCTGTTTTAATGACACATTATGTCCAGATCTGTGTATGTGAGCTCTTATCATCCCTCATCGAATTCACTTTTACTTTCTCAACTTGCTAAATGTTGTGAACATATTTGAGCCAGAAAGACCCAAAACAGAAGTCATCTCTTTTATGTCCCCCAAAGTATTTCATCTTGTATTTTATTCCTTGAAGATATCACTAGCATCCACCAACTCCTTTCTGTCCCCACAGCTAGTTCCCTGGATCAGGATTCACACTTGTAAAGTTCAATCATACCAATAGGGACCCCCAATAACCATACCACATAACCAACTTACAGCCTTTGTTTTCAGTCCTAACCCTAAAACCTCTCAGGAACTCTCCACTCCCACCATGTTGAGCCACTCACCATTCACAGAATGTGCCCCTTGTGCTTCTGTTTTCTGTTGCCCATCTGCCTTTTCCTGCAGCTTCTGTCTCTTACTCTAATCATCAACCGACCACATTCTACTTAAACATAAATTTTGCACTCGTATTTATCTTCTTTTTTAAAGATTTTATTTATTTATTTGACAGAGACACAGCGAGAGAGAGAACACAAACAGGCAGTGGGAGGGGGAGAAGCAGGCTTCCAGTCGAGCAGGGAGCCCGATGCGGGGCTTGATCCCAGGACCCTGGGATCATGACCTGAGCTGAAGGCAGATGTTTAATGCCTGAGCCACCCAGGTGCCCCTCGTATTTATCTTCTAAGTGGAAAAGGGTACATTATGAAAAATATAGACCGATGAGCTAGATGTTCATCTTTAGCCAAAGTCTTGAATGGATTATTGGACAAATGACTTATGAGCCCTTAAAAAAGAAAATGTATGATAAAATGAATAGACAAGAGGCTCAGAGGAATACAGGAATACAGTAGATGTTCTGTCTTCACTGTAGTGAGTCATTGGGAAAACATGTTGATGAGGTCTTTGTTAAGTAAAATAGATATACCTGCGCTGAATGAGTCACCATTTGGGTGCCCTTTTTAAGTTAATTGAGCAGTAATACTCCCCAAGTTGTGGATTAAGGGATCATGGGATCATGCTAGAGTCAATAGCTGAGAGAACTGGCAGTTCAATGCCAGGCTGTTCAATATTTTTGCTAAGACCTATCATGCCTGCATCTCATCCTCAAGTCACACAAATCTGGGAGTGGATGGCTTAATATGGTGGATTTCAAAATCAATTCCAACCTCTTGATGTGTAGAATGATGAGCTAAAACCAACAAAAATCAGAATTTAATTAGAATAAATGTAAAACCATGAATGTGGGTTACAAATTCTACTCTATTAGCAAAAACTGAATTGGCTTGATCACTGTTCTTGTGAAAACAAACAAACAAACAAAAAGAAACAAACAAAAAAACCTCTACCTACCAACTAAGAATGAATCAACCACATAATGGAGCCACCCCAAAGCTGATGCAATCATAGACTGCATTGATATACTGCTCAGAACAAGGAAGAAAACAGTTTCTCTGTTTTCAGTATTGGTTAGGCAACATGTGGGTTATAGCATTGTACAGATGTTAGGAAGTTGTGCAGGATTATGAGCACTCTGAAATTGCTCAGTGAGAACAACCGAATGGGCCAATGTACCGACCTTGAGAATGTTTTTCAGAAATCAAATTGAAATGATCTTTCCTTCTTCTGTACTTGGAACCACATTGATCTTTGGTTGAGCCAGTCTCACCAACTCACCAGGTGTCTGGGTCACTAGGCTCACAGAATGCCAGACAGTACTAGTGACCGTGAGAAAAGTAGGCCACAAAGAAATGCGAAGGAGAAGCGGCAGGTCTGAGTGCATACATTCCATGGAACGCAAGGCTCAGGGGAGATGCACCAGCCACGTCAGCATCGTGGTCAGTGAGTGTGGCATATGCATGAGACTGTCTTAAGCCACCAGTGGAAAGGTTGCTTGGGGCACAAATCTAACTGACAAGAGGTCACAGCAGTGTTGCTGATAACTGTGTCTCAATGCCATTGTGGAAGGACCTCTCCCGCTGCCCTGTTATAATTTTGCCCATGTCAAAGGTTTGCTTAGCGAGAGAACGTAAAACGCCCTCTCATTAAATGTAATTCTCATTTATTTATTTATTTTTTAAAGATTTCATTTAATTATTTGTCAGCACGCGAGAGAGACAGAGACAGAGAAAGCACAAGCAGGGGGAACGGCAGGCAGAGGGAGAAGCAGGATCCCCGCCCGGCAAGGAGCCTGATGCGGGACTCGATCCCAGGACCCTGGGATCATGACCTGAGCCAAATGCAGACACCCAACCGCCTGAGCCACCCAGGTGTCCCTGTAATTCTCATTTATTTAAAAGTCTGTGTAGGCTATTTCTTTATTATATTTTTAGAAATTGGCAAAATATGGAGAAAATGTTCTTTGAGTAAAGAACAGATAATTCACTTTAATTCTGACTTCTTGGCCATTTAATATTTCACATAAAAATCTCCAAGCCTCTGCATGGAGCACTGGGTGTTATACGCAAACAATGAATCATGGAACACTACATCAAAAACTAATGATGTAATTAACATAACATAATAAAATTAAATAAATAAATAAATAAATAAGAATCTCCAAGCCTAAATTTTTTGACGTGTCTATTAAAAATCTTCCAAAAGCCCCCAGAGCCTCGAGCCCCTGGATTTATTTCAGTGGGATATTCTATACATCCGGCAGAGGAGTCCCTGGTCGGGAGTTTCATCTGAATACAATAACATCTGCTTAGCCAGTGTTATCCTCTGCCGTCTATTCTGAGATGGCTTAGGCGTGACCCACCCACCACTCGAGTACCAGAGAGCACTGTGTATTATTTGCTGCCTAATGTCACGACTTCTAGTGATACACTCCTTCCGTGAGGTCTGTGACTTCTCAGGTTACTGCACGCATGTATGTGTGCATATATGTGTGTGTGCAGGTGTGTGTATATGCACGTGCACACATACATGCAATTGGGAAACATAACTTGAATGATAACCTATCCAAGTCTGCATCAGAAAGTACAATTTTATTTTATTTTTTAGTATTTATTTACTTGAGAGAGAGAGTGAGTGAGAGAGTATGAGATGGGGGAGGGGCAAAGGGAGAGGGAGAGGCAGAGGCAGACTCCCTGCTGAGCAGGGAGCCCGATGAGGGGCTTGATCTCAGGACCCTGGGATCATGACCTGAGCCGAAGGCAGATGCTTAACTGACTGAGCCACCCAGGCTCCCCTAGAAAGTACAATTTTATTTTATTTATTTATTTATTTTTAAAGATTTTATTTATTTATTTGACAGAGAGAGAGACAGTGAGAGAGGGAACACAATCAGGGAGAGTGGGAGAGGGAGACCAGGCTTCCCACGGAGCAGGGAGCCTGATGCGGGGCTCGATCCCAGGACCCCGGGATCATGACCTGAGCCGAAGGCAGACGTTTAACGACTGAGCCACCCAGGTGCCCCGAAAGTACAATTTTAACAAGAGCCATTGTTTGCCCACTTTTAGGACAGATGCTTATTCACCACTAAAAACAGGCTGACCTTTGCAGTCAAGACCCCAGAGCCTCCTTCTCTGAATGTCATACACTGTTAGTGTTTAGTTTACAAGAGCAATATATATGCAGAAAGCTGACAACTATTGTGTGGCTTCTGTTTACCTGAGTGTGAAAATAGCCTTCATTTCAGGGATATAATCATTGAAAATTTAAATGCATTTTGATCTGAAATGGCTGGGGGCAAGCCTGCCTTACTGGCCTAAGAACAGCCTCCGTTGACATAGCAGGATATCTGTCATCCCAGACCACAAATATTTTTGAACCAAGGGAAGTTTTTTTCTTAAGAGAACTGAAAATAAGGGCGCCTGGGTGGCTCAGTCATTAAGCGTCTGCCTTTGGCTCAGGTCATGATCCCAGGGTCCTGGGATCGAGTCCCGTGTGGGGCTCCCTGCTCAGTAGGGAGTCTGCCTCTCCCACTCCCTCTGCCCTTGTCCCTGTTTGTACCCCCCCCCCGTCAAATAAATAAGTAAAATCTTTAATAAAAAAAAGGGAACTGAAAATAATGAACAGAATCATGGGCTTTTCTGGCTAACCTCATTTTAGAGGTTATGAAATTAATGTGTTTCTTAAGTTAGGATTTTATTGAGGCCAGCATTTTTTCAGTGTCACTTTAAAATACAAATGTGAGACCTACAGCACATCTCGTCACTTGTTCTCTCTGTACACTTATTTCTATAGCGGACACGATAACTCCCGTCTACCCATTGTCACCAAGCGTCAAGGGAATCAAGTGAGGAAATGGCTTCTCACACCACAGTGGTTGTACCACCACAGCTCTCTGATTGCTGAGTCTTGGACTGTGCAGAGCCACCAGCTAGATATGGGCCACTTGCGTGACTGATCAGTGGCAATTTAAAATGATATTTTCATATCAACAAACATGGTTTGAAGTCAAATTTAACGTTTTACATGACTTTTTACAGCAAAGTATTGGACTTCCAACAAGTATTACAAGTGTAGGAGGCAATTTAAGTTCTATTTTGTTTCCACCGCCCAGAGGTCAACTACCATGGGGCTATGTTGAAGGAGATGTTTATGTGGCATTTATATATCTGTTAGCACTTTGAAAAACTGTAAGACGCCATGGCAATGTGAAGTGTTTTTGTTATGAAGCTTACTCACATGTGGTTCATAACTCAAAATCATTAGGAAATTTGCCTCTTCCTTGCCCCCACCCCCTTTCCTCTTTACTGACTTCCCGCCCCCCGCCCCGCTCTCATCTGTGCAGGATACCTGTCACCTGGGCCACCTATGTTTGCCATAAATGTCCTCCCAGATGTGCTCTCTTTGGAAAGCATTCCAGTCTCTTATTTTGCTCATAAACCCTCCAGGCCTCATATGTTGGTGTCTCCCTTCCCCCTAATAGTGCCCATTGCTTTCCAAAGACAATAGAAATGAATTCAGCTGGTCTTCTGCACTAGCGGATGTTCGTAAGTTTATGTCTTACTTCATACGTAATGCACTTAACTTTTAGAAATTTTGCTAGCACTGATCAAAAAGACGGTTCTCGGGTGCCTGGGTGGCTCAGTTGGTTAAGCGACTGCCTTCGGCTCAGGTCATGATCCTGGAGTCCCGGGATCGAGTCCTGCATCGGGCTCCCTGCTCAGCGGGGGGTCTGCTTCTCCCTCTGACCCTCCCCGCTCTCATGCTCTCTCTATCTCAGTCTCTCTCTCAAATAAATAAATAAAATCTTAAAAAAAAAAAAAAAAGATGGTTCTCTTACTTGCAATATCACACTCTGTGGCTCCCTGGGAGAAAGACCACTTTAGAAGGTCAGGTCTTCTTTATAGGCACAAGGTCAGTATTTGCGAAGCTCTAGGCCTCAGATTCTCAAACCCACATTTCTATAAAGCCCCTATAGGATGTTACCATAAAAACCATACTTCACATCAGTTTTGGAGAAGTCATTCTTACCTGGTACCAGGTCACATTTGGACTTTGTGCATCAATTTGGCAGTTGAAGCTAGGGCAATGAATATAATCAATGCTACCAAGAAGAAGGTATTGCTCATGTGATACAGAGTTATTTGGTATACAGGATAGATTTGTCTTAGGCTTAACTTCTAAGATGGTCTTGACACAACAGGCCTCATCCCGAGGGCTCCTAGGAGAGTTAACAAGGTCCTGTGAACATAGATGTTATATCCAGGTAATATAGGATTTGGGAATGTTTTCATATAAGAATGCACTTGGGACATACCTAATCCTGGGTCTACAGATATATGACCCAGCATTATGTATTCCTGTCGTCAAAAAGTGTAGGGTGCTCTTCTGGATGATGTGAGCAGAGTTGTTAGTTATTTCCCGTAATGGATCTCCATTTTGAGGTTGTAAGTACCACTGGACATCAGGTAAGTCCTTATGACCACTGTAGGGCAAGTTTTCAGAGCCTTGGGTTGGTGAGAGTTGACTTCTGTGGCACGACTCCGTTAAGCCACAAAATAAGACAAACTGCTCACTCATTGAAGAATATTCCCAAAGCAGTTTCTTGGTGAAGCAATCTGAAAACCACAAGAAACAAAGCAACAGAGAGATGCATTAGAAGATGAAACTCTCCTTGGCAATGAGTTTTTGGACATGACATCTAAAGCACAAGCAACCAAATAAAAAAGTGTTGGGTGCCTGGGTGGCTCAGTCGTTTAAGCGTCTGCCTTCAGCTCAGGTCATGATCTCAGGGTCCTGGGATCGAGCCCCACATCGGGCTCCCCATTTAGCAGGGAGTCTTCTTGTCCCTCCACCCCCCCCCCCCGCCCATGATCTCTCTCTCTCCCAAATAAATAAATAAAATCTTTAAAAAAATAAACAAGTAGAACTACATCAAACTAAAAAGCTTCTGCACAGCAAAAGAAATGGTCAACGAAATGTAAAGATGATCTACAGAATGGGAAAAAATATTTTCAAACCATGTATCTAATAAAATATATGATTAACATCCAAAATGCATAAAGAACACGTACAACTCAAAAGCAAAATCAACAAATAAACAAGAACAAACAAACAAACAAAATCCCCCGAATAAGCCAATTAAAAACGGGCAATGAATCTGAATAAGCATTTTCCAAAGAACATATATAATTGAACCACAGGTACGTGAAAAGATGCCCAACATCACTAATCATTAAGGGACTGCAAATCAAAACCATAGTGAAATATCACCTCACACCTGGTAGGATGGCTTATCAACAAAAGACAAGAGATAAGAAATGCTGGCAAGGGGGTGGAGAAAGGGAACCCTTGGGCACTGTTGGGATTATAAATTGGTATATCCATTATGGAAAAACAGTATGGAGGCCCCTCAAATAAATGAAAACTAGAACTACCATATGATGCAGAAATTTCATTTCTGAGAATATATCTAAAGGAAATGAAAACACTATGTCGAAGAGATATTCTGCACCTCTATGTTCACACCAGCATTATTCACAATGGTCAAGATATGGAAATAACCTAAGTGTTCATCAACAGATGAATGAATAAAGAAGTTGGACACACACACACGAATATTATTCAGCCATAAAAAAGGAGGAAATCCTGCCATTTGCAACAACATGGATGGACCTTGAGGGCATTATGCTAAGTGAAATGTCAGACAGAGAGACAAATACCATATGATGTCACTTATATGTGGAGTCCCAAAAAAAAAAAAAAAACAAAAAAACCCAAAAAAACAAAAAACAAACTTATAAACATAATAAAAATAAATAGAGAAAGAAAGAAAAAGAAAGTGAAATTTAGTAACATTAAAAAAAAAAAAGAAGAAAGAAAAGGGGAGCCTGGGTGGCTCAGTTGGTTAAGCAACTGCCTTTGGCTCAGGTCATGATCCTGGAGTCCTGAGATCGAGTCCCACATCAGGCTCCCTGCTCAGTGAGGAGTCTGCTTCTCCCTCTGACCCTCCGCCCCATGCTCTCTCTCTCTCTCATTCTCTCTCTCTCAAATAAAAATAAATAAATAAAATCTTTTTTAAAAAAAGAAAGAAGGGCGCCTGGGTGGCTCAGTTGGTTAAGCCACTGCCTTCGGCTCAGGTCATGATCCTGGAGTCCCTGGATCGAGTCCCGCATCGGGCTCCCTGCTCGGCAGGGAGCCTGCTTCTGCCTCTGACCCTCCCCCCTTTCATGTGCTCTCTCTCTCTCATTCTCTCTGTCTCAAATAAATAAATAAAATCTTTAAAAAAAAATGTAAAAAAAGAAAGAAAAGAAACTGAACAAATAAAATTATCTAGTATTATTTTCAGTGTCCAACCATGAAAAAATAAAACAAATAATAGAAAAAAAAAGAGATCAGGTTTGTGGTTACCTGAGGCTGGGTGGGGAGTGGGGAAATTGGATAAGGTGGTCAAAAGGCACAAACTTCCAATTATAAGATACAGAAGTACTAGGAATGTACTGGAGAACACAATGACTATAGTTAACACTACTTACTGTATGATAGATCTGAATGTTGTTACGAAAGTGGGTTCTAAGAGTTCTCATCACAACTAAAAAATGAGGAAGCTTCTTTTTTTTTGTCCTTTTTTGGGGGTAGCTATATGAGATAATGGATATTAACTAAGCTTACTGTGGTAATCATTTCACTCTACTTGTAAGTCAAATCATTTTGCTGTGCATCTTAAATTTGTGCCGTGCTGTCTGTCACTTACATCTCAACAAAAGTGGAGGAGAAAAAGATTAAACTCTAACTTACGTTTACAAAGAGCATATGATTTAATGAGGAATTAAGCTCCCTTGTCTGTCTTCTTCACTGCTTCCATTTAGAAGGTCATGTTTTAACTCCCTCCCAATGGACTTGAGCCTCATTCCTCTTCAGCTGCTCCCACTGAACACCCAGCTACCATAACTGGGCTCCTCATTGATGCTTGGTATCAGCAGAAAGCTGTTCACCCCAGTAATTTCTCTCTTCCTGCACCCATCTCAACAGTAGGAAGGAAATGCTCTGTATTAATAAGTCAAGCTGCTGATATATCAGATTATCTGTCACTTTAAACTCTGACCACAAGACTCACAATGTTAACATGAAAAGTGAAAACCCTACCTGAAATAGTCATTCCTTTAATTCTCTCTCTTGTGACAAGCCAAAGAAATATCCAGCTCAAATAAAGCATTGTTCTCCCTGGGTCCTGTCATCACTTCAGTGAATTTGCTCTGTTGACAGGCTGCGGTACGTTGTGTTTCAGAGCTCCTCCCTGAGAATCGTCTTCATTTCTGGAAGTCAAGAAATGAGAAATGAAGAAATTAGAACCAGTGATCAAAATGTAAGTCACACAGGAAGCTTTGAAAGGGGCGGGTCCTACCCAAATGCACCTTCCCATGCCCACAATGGTATGTGTCATTTCTTCTACATCTATGGGAGGGAGAGTGTCTCAAGCTCGTGGTAACCACTTGGACCTCTGCACTATACCGTGTGTTCTTTTGGTGCCATTTCTTCAAGGAATTCTTCTTTTTCTTCTTTTTTTCCTCTTAATGTTATCACCTAGCATGTATATTTCCATGAGTGATTTGGAAAAAGTTAAATGAAACTCTTCCTGAAAAGGTGACCCGAGCTGATTAAAAATATCAGGATCACCACAGTTCCGGAACCCTATGCCATAGTTCATACGTATAAAATTTGAGAATGTCCACATGTCTGTTTTATTTACTTTATTATTTGTATGAACTATTAGAGAATAGACTCTCTGTTCCGCAAATAAGAAAGGAAAAGTTGTCCTTTTGGACAACTGGATAGCAATACTACTGTATTACTCTGTGTATCACTCTTGGGGTTGGTTGTAGGAATAAGGAACTTTATCTAAAAATCTGCCCTAAAACACTCCAATACTGTCTTAGGCTCTTTAAAGTGAAGGGGGGCTGGGGATGGGGGACAAAACAATCCTCTGAAATAGAAAAGGTGAGGGAGCAAGATCACCTGAAGAGAGAGAATGAGAATCTGGCCTGTGTTCGTGGCACTTTTGTCTCCCTTATTGATAGGGTGGCCATTGGAATTTTCAAACCATTTGTAAGAAATGAGCGATAAGGATACTGCGTGGGTGTCTTAGTCCATTTGGGCTGGTATACCAGAATACCACATGGTGGGTGGTTTATGCACAATGGAAATTTATTGTTCACAGTTCTGGAGGCTGGGAAGTCCAAGATCAAGTCACCAGCATGGTGGTATTCTGCTGAAGGCCCTCTATCTAGTGCATGGTGCCTTTTCACTATGTCCTCATGTGGTAAAAGTCACTAGAGATCTCTCTGGAGTCTCTTTTATAAAAACACAAATCCTATTCATGAAGGCTCTACCCTTATGACCTAAGCAACTTCCAAAGACCCCACCTCCTAATACCATCATTAGTGGTATTATCTTTAAAGGTTAGAATTTCAACATATGAATTTGGAAAGTCCAGAATAGTGTATAATATTTGGTTATTGATTAATGTTGTCTTGAGCAGAAAATAAAAGTAATTTTGCTATATGACTGTTTTATCTGTCCTTTTAGAGTCCTGAACTATTATCACTAACATAAAAAGTACTCGATATTACTCTGTGTGTTACTCTTGGGGTGATGGGAATGAGAAGACTTACCCCTGAACTTTGCCTAAAAATTCCCCCTAAAACACTCCCATGCTCTCTCAGACTCTTTAAAGTTGGGGGAGGGTGGGACAAAATAAACAGTATGATCCCTGTCCTCAAACATCTGTCACAATATGAAGAACTTTGTGAAATAAAAAATTATCCTGACACTGATTGAAATAGTCAGACAGACTTTTATTCAAGACTATGGCAATAGGGGAGAGAAATCAAGCTCAATTCAGAAGACAATAAGAACAGGGGAGGATATAGCTAAGGAGCAAGGTGAGAGGGTTCAGGGGCTGGAAAGTTCCTAAGGAAACATCAAAGTAGAGGGATTCTTACTAAACTGACCTAACAGAGCTCTTGCTCAAGGTGAGTCAAGGACTTAGATATTGAGGGTAGGAGGATGACTTAACAGGGCTCTTTGCTAAGACTGGGCTAGTAAGACCAGACATCCAACTGGGGAGGGGTTTGAGGCCTAGTGGAGAAGAGGTCTCAGAGAAGCCTGACTAAAATTTGGTCAGGAAGAGAGTCTTTGTCAACACAAACATGCAAATAAGCAATTACAGGAGGATGCAAGAAAAAGAGAAGGAAAGAAAAGAAAGGGGAAAAAAGGAAGAAAAGTTACATGAAATGTCACTTGGCCCTTTAAAAACCTTCCCACAATACCCATGTTCTTTAGGAAGCCCACAGAATCAATCTCCCTCTCTTTCCACATCTAACCAGCCAAGCAAGTTCCTCTCCTCACCCTCCCTGCCTTCCCTGGCCCTTCCTGTGACCCCCTGCCTCCACTGCCAACCTTCCCAGAATCTTTCTTTCCAGGAATCTTCATTTTTTCCTCATAAATACATACTGGGGTTTCCTCATCTTATAAAATTCTTCATTTCCGACCAGTTTCCAACACACACACACACACACCCCATATCTCTAACATCTTCAGATGCAGGAAGGAGAAATTTTAGTATCTATAATTTTTTATTAATAAATAATGTTTCTCTTAATTTAAAAAAATGTTTTAAAAGATTTTATTTATTTATTTGCCAGAGAGAGAGAGAGCACAAGCAGGGGGGTGGCAAGCAGAGGGAGAAGTAGGCTCCCCGCCGAGCAGGGAGCCTGACTCGGGGCTCGATCCCAGGACCCTGGGATCATGACCTGAGCTGAAGGCAGATGCTTAATGACTGAGCCACCCAGGTGCCCCAAGTAATGTTTCTCTAACAGAACATTGAACTTGAGGTGTCTTGGGGGCCCCAGTTGGAGCACTACAAAGGCAGCCGGGTGACTCAGAAAGGCTTCTGGGGGTCAATGGCATGGAGAAGAGTTCAAGCTAGGAGCATCTGTAAGCTGCAAGGAGAGGGCAGACAGATTTCCTTGAAGAATACCAGCCCGGAGAGGTTGGGTCAGGGCCAAGGCTGAAATGAAAAAGAATAAACCCAAAAGGAAGAAAAGAAACAGAACACGGAGACCATCCTGATACTAAGCACAGAGAAAGTCTGGAGGCAAAAATGGGATGTCAGCATCAGAAGCTATAGAGTTGGCATGAAAAGGACTGAGAAGTGTCCTCTAGGTTTGGCTCCAATAGATCAGATCAGCTTGTGGGGGGGGCCGGGGGTTAGCTGACAGGGAGTAGCACAAGAAAAGGAAGTAATGGAAGGAATGTGAGGGGTGGGGACAAGCCCTGTAGTCCACAGGCTACACCGTGCAGGGAAGCCAGGGTTTGAGCATTTGTTGACAAAGGCAGAGCTTAGACACCATTCAGCTGTGAGGGGAATGAGTGAGCAGGTTGGCAGGTCAAGTACAAGTGAGAGTGAGGAAGCAGGAAGAGGTAGAATCCCTAAAACCATGGAGAGATCAGGCTTGGACAGGAGGCTGCAGAGCCATGCAGGGTGGGAAGGTCTATCCAGACCAGTTTACCCAGGTGGGGACCAGAGTACTGGTGGCTGACCTGTTGAGAGGAGAGCACGCTCAGGGGAGGAGAGGCTTGAGATGGTGGAGCACCTTGAAGAGAGCCAGGCACGGGGACTAGAGTCACTGCACTGTTTATCCCCATTGGTGACAACGGGTGGCTCTTCTTACAAGGACTATGGTGGAGGAACAAGACAGGATCAGCAACTGCCTTTTGAGATGTGGTCTCCCCTTCACCTTTCTTTCCTTTCCCTCAAAGAATAATCTCCCCATCTCCAACCTCTAGAAGCATCTTCCTAAAAAGCAAACCTGAGCATGCCATTTCCATGCTGCAGACTTTATCAGCTGCACCGCACATGAGATAAAGAACCCATTCCTAGGGGGCCCCTGGGTGGCTCAGTAGGTTAAGCATCTGCCTTCAGCTCAGGTCATTATCTCAGGGTCCTGGGATTGAGTCCCATGTTGGGCTCCATGCTCAGTGGGGAGTCTGAGGATTCTGTCTCTCCCTCTTCCTCTGCCCATCCCCCTGCCCACTCATGCACACTCTCTCACTCTCTCTGTCTCCCTCTCTCTAAAATAAAGAAATAAATCTTTTAAAAAATCCATTCCAGCCACCATTTGCAAAACACTGTGGGCTTTGATTTGGCTCTCTTGTGTCTTGTGTTGCATTTCTTCTCCAGAGAGACCTTGTCTGGCCATTGATATAATGAAGCCCATACCTCCCTCCTCACTACTGCACCAGCCAGCAACCATCTTGTTACTCATCTTATATGACTGTGTCTTAGCTCACATTATGGTCTCAAAATATGTTGTTTTAAAAACTTATGCCCCGGGACGCCTGGGTGGCTCAGTCGTTAAGCATCTGCCTTCGGCTCAGGTCATGATCCCAGAGTCCTGAGATCGAGTCCCACATCAGGCTCCTTGCTCAGTGAGGAGCCTGCTTCTCTCTCTCCCTCTGCTGCTCCCCCTGCTTGTGCTCTCTCTCTCTCTGACAAATAAATAAAAATCTTTAAAAAAGAAAAACTGGGGCACCTGGGTGGCTCAGTTGGTTAAGCGACTGCCTTCGGCTCAGGTCATGATCCTGGAGTCCCGGGATCGAGTCCCGCATCAGGCTCCCTGCTTGGCAGGGAGTCTGCTTCTCCCTCTGGCCCTCCCCCCTCTCATGCTCTCTCTATCTCATTCTCTCTCTCAAATAAATAAATAAAATCTTTAAAAAAAAAAACAAAATTTATGCCCCTACAAGAATTGAAATTCCATGCCAGTAGGAGCTAGGTCTGTCTTTTCCAGCCTGCATGCTCTCTCCAGGAATAGTACCAGGCTAACAAGAGGGCCTCAGTAACTCCTTGTTCATAGTTTACCCACACCGCAGTATCATTGTTATCTTGTATGCTGTGTTCTCCCACTAGACTGGGAGCTCAAGAGCAGGGATCTTGTTTCAGAAATCTTAGCTCCAAATCCCAGGACAAAGCTTTATGTATGAGTCACAATCAGTTCTGTTGTCCAGATAAATGCAAAACACTTCAGGAGAAGTCAGGACAAATGCATATCAATCTAGGTTTGACCATTAATTTGTTGTGTGACTCCAGTTAAGACACTTAACCTCTCTCTGTACTTCAGTTTTCTTATCTGCAAAATGAATTATTTGGGCTGTATCAGATTTCCTATCTCAGAGCTAGGGAATCTGAAGTTCTGGGGTTTAAACTAGGAAATGTGTATTTTTTTTTAAAGCTCCTTGGCTTGGGAACCGTGAGAACATGATTGCTAAGATCATCTCAGCTCTAACATTTTGTGATTCCATGTTTGAATGTCGAAGCCTATAGCTAATTGGTTACCATATCCAGCAGCCTCCAAACCTCAGGAATTTCCAACCCAACCTTGAGCCACCAGAAGCTCTCTCCATGATGTACTCATCTGCTGGCTTACAACCTCAGGCTGCCTGGAGCTGTTTCCAGACTATAGCTCTGTCTCTGGGACATCGTTTCTCAAATTTTCTTGATTACAGTAGTGACCTGGAACACTGATTAAAAATGCAGAATTCTGGGCTCTCCAAATCATATTAAATCAGATTCCTGAGGAGAATATTGGCGTCTACATCATAAACAAGCGTCAGGGCAATCACATCCTTGGGAAGCCCCATTCAGGGACAAGAATAGACCCTGGAGAGGTGGGTCCGTGCTGAGTTATAACAGCTGTTGTCAGTACTGTTGGCAACTGAACAACACAAGGACAAGCCTATTCTGGAAACCCCATTTAAGTGGGATAACACACTGTGTGACTTGTTTGTCAACATCTACCTTTTTAGGACTATTTAACGTCTAGGTGATGACTCGCATTCTACCATTACCAAAACGCTTTCAGAATCATAAGGAATCACACAAGATGCAGAGTATATGGTTTATTGAGCAAGGGCAACTTAATCCAAAACAGTCTGTAGAGTCTCTGTTGAGGGGAGTTAAAACCATGGGCAGGTGTCACTGAACATAGTGCACTGCTCTCATTTATTTTCTGGTCATACATGGGAAGATGATTATCTTTCTTATTGTACTAATGGGCAACCAAAGCTCACATTGCTTGAAATAGTGGACCCCACTATTAATGATAATCACACACCTGGTAAGTATAAAAAGAATTCATGTCCAGATGTAGAGGGCCTCCAACCTCTGATTTTCTCATCACCACATTTTACCCCCTCACAGAAGGAGATGAGAGCCCAACAGGGCAACTTCAAGTACTTGAAGGGTCTCTTCAAAACATTTTCATACCTGCTTTTTGAGAGCCACAATTCTTTTGTCAGAGGTTGATGATTCCCTGCCTCCACTGGTCAAAGCTAGACCTTCAACTATCTTTGGTTAAGAGTGAACTAAAATTTTTGCTGACCAAGGTTTTGATGATATAAGGCAAAAGAGAGGAAAATGCTGGAGAAGGCAGGTGTCAACAGAGCTTTAGGAATGGAAATCTTACTGTCAAAGACAAACTGCTTTAGGGACACCTGGGTGACTCAGTCGGTTAAGCATCTACCTTCAGCTCAGGGCATGATTCTGGGTGCTGGGATTGGGCCCAGAGTTGGGCTTCCTGCTCATTGGGGAGGTCTGCTTCTCCCTCTGCCCCTCCCACCACCCTGCTCATGCTCTCTCTCTCTCTCTCAACTAAATAAATAAAATCTTAAAAAAAAAAACTACTTTATAATTGCCCACAGGATCAGCAGTGATTACACAGAGAACACAGGTGCATATAGAGATTTGGTCTACTGTAATAGTGGCTGTTTAATTCAACTAATATTGTTATGATTTTCACATGATCCATGTTAGCTTTATACCCTATTATCTGAGAATTACAGAAAATCCAGTGTGTAGTGACTGCTGTCAATCACTTGATCTTATGGTCACATCAAGATGAACATTAGAATTTGGCAAACATCTAGAGTCTCTCTACTCTTAGCCAATACCCACAAAATGCTCAAATCACTATACGCCAGTTTTTTGATAACTATCATGTTTTTATAAAGTGAAGACTGTATAGCTAGGGAGATATAAATTTTCTTAGATAGCACATCTGTTATTAAAAAATTTCATGAGGGGTGCCTGGGTGGCTCAGTTGGTTAAACGTCTGCCTTCGGTTCAGGTCATGATCCCAGGGTCCTGGGATCGAGCCCCACATCAAGATCCCTGCTCAGTGGGGAGCCTGCTTCTCCATCTCCCTCTGCCTGCCGCTCTCCCTGCTTGTGCTCTCTATCAAGTAATTAAATAAGTTCTTTTAAAAAAAATCTTAAAAAAAAGCTTTAAAAAATTTCATGAACAGGAATTTCTAAATTCACTTTGAAAATTATTTAAGCTCTTTTCTCAATTTATATTTTCTGGTTAGGAAATCTAGTGAAAATAATTCTTACATTTATTTCCTGTTCTTAAGACATAAAAAAAAAAGAGGAAGGAACTTTGAGTCCTTATTTCAGTAACTGCCAGCTTTTGTATCTGAAGAACATGTGAAAATACCGATTTTCAGAGTTCTACTATATATCTCTTCCTAGCCAGAGAAATACCTGGAGAAGACACAACAGCCATTTAACTCACACATGTTTGGAAATGATGAGTTATATCTGGAGAAAAGAAGAAAACATTTGTTATTTTGCAAATGACCATTGTCTTTGCCAAATCTTTGGCATACAGAGAAAAATCAAATGAACTACCTGTTATCAATAGAAGGAAATGTCCTGAAGATGAAGCATCTAAAACTCTTCTCTGACCAACCACCTCAACTAGATAAGGTTTGTGGTTAGGTTTAGTTGAAAGAATGAGTAAGCCTGTTTCCTTTACAGGAATTTCCTGTAAAGAATATTAGCACTCAATTTCTCAACTTTGTTTTTTTTTTCTTTTTTGTCTTGTCAAACTAACCTCTGAAAGTGCAACCCTTAAGATATAAGCTTAAGCCTTTCTGATGACTAACTTTAATTCTGGAAGAGGAAAAAATCTCTCTCCCACACAGTTTACATAAAGCAATAATTTATTGACAAAGAGGGAAATAAGTTTAAAGTCTAAATTCACCAAGGTTTTGGGGTACCTATTTATTAATAGAGAAAGCTTCAAAATATAACATATAATTAAGAGCACCACTGTCCCTTTGATAGAACAACTGAAATCACTTAATAAGGATCTTAAGACCACACTAGTCCAAAAGAGCGCTGGCCCAGAAAGCATACTGTTAAGCCTTGATATCACCTTCCCTCAAGAGTCTTATATTCTGGCAAGGATAGGGCTGATTCATCTGAGCACGTCAGAGCTCCACGACTTTCTCTACACGTAACTAGAGGAGAACATAAAACACAGGTGAAGACTAAGTCTTACACTTTGAGATGAAGGCAAAATAAGTGTTTACCTAAGGTGAGGGTAGAACGGTAGAAGAAGGAATTAGCCATTACAGCCAGAAATAAACCCCCGAAGGTATCAGCCACTGATCATAAATCTGCCTGGGATTCCAAGAGGATGTGACTGCTTTTTTCAGACCTATTCCAAGAGAGGTCATAGGAAGCAGCTAAAAGGATATTCCAGGCGTGAAAAGCTCCAGGCTCACAGTGGCCTGTGGGAGCTGCACAGTGACAAGAAGAAAGGCAGCAGACCTGGGGGCTGGGGAGAGACATGGGTAGGATGGAAGGAGAAGTTTAAGCATAAGGTGTTGTTTATGATAGGTATTCAATAACTGCTAAACTGGATTCGAGTGAATTAGAGTGTGGAAGCAGTGCTTCTGAAGTTTCAGAGATCCTAATGCAGACCTTGGTAATGAATTTGAACACATTATTTCATAGGGTTTGAATAAGTTTGCCGGAGATGGGATATCCTGGTACAGGCATTGCAAGGATAGTCTCCCAAAATGGCTGCCATCAATTCCTCTGCCTCGTCATGTGCATTTTGCTTTACATGTCCAGAAGTAGAGTCTGTTTTCCCTGTCCTTGAATCTGGGTTGACTTTGTGACTTGCTTGGACCAATAGAATGCAGTGGAAGTGACAATGTGCCAGCTCTGAACCCAGTCTTTGAAAGATCTTCAGCTTCTACTTCCACACTTTTGGAAGCCAGACACAATACAAGAATTCCGAATATCTTAAAATCATTTGCAGTAAGGAAGCCCAAGCTAGCCAGGTTGTAAAAACATAAGGAAGGAGGGAGGGAGAGACAGAGAGAGAGAAAGAAGTCTGGGCAGACTCCGGTTTCTCCAACCATCCCAGCTTCAGATATGTGAGTGAAGAACATCCAGAATGTTCCAGTCCCAGCAGACACCACATGGAGCGATAAAACAGTCCAGCTGAGCCCAACCAGATTGCAGCATTGTGAGAAATAATAATAAAATCTTATGTTTAAGCAACTAAGTTTTAGTACAGTTTGTTAGACAGCAATAAATAACTGAAACATATATTACCATTGGATGAATGAATTCTATTTCACTTGGGGGTAAATTGCCAATGCAATTAAACAAGAAAAAGCAATTAGAGGCGTTGGAATTCCCCTCCAATTCCAATGCTTTTAATTGCTTATCTCTAATTAATTATGTCTAATTGCCCATCTCTTTTTGCAGATGATATGATTATATAGAGAGAAAAAAACAAAGAATCAATTAAATAATCACTACATGCACTAAGAACTTAATAAAGTGTAGTAGATGATAAAAACAAAAACAATTTAGAAGATGTAAGAAAGATACCATTTTAATAGCAAAATAGCATGAACTTAACATGAAATATCCAAAATCTTTAAGAGAAAAACTATCAAACTCTCCAGAAAGAATCAAATACAGATTTAAACAAGGAGAAAGACATTCTATGTTCTTGGTTAGATAGACAAAACCTCAAAAAAAAAAAAAAAAAAACCAATCCTCCCTATGTTAACTTAAAAATTTTAATGTGAATCCAGGGCGCCTGGGTGGCTCAGTTGGTTAAGCGACTGCCTTCGGCTCAGGTCATGATCCCGGGGTCCTGGGATCGAGTCCCGCGTCGGGCTCCCTGCTCTGCGGGGAGCCTGCTTCTCCCTCTCCCACTCCCCCTGCTTGTGTTCCCTCTCTCGCTGTGTCTCTCTCTGTCAAATAAATAAAAAAAATAAAAAATCTTTAAAAAAAAAAAAAAAAAATTTTAATGTGAATCCAATAAATGCCATCAGGTTTTTCTTTGGAGTTAAGCATGCTAATTGTAAAATTCATTAGGAAAACAAAAACATGTGAGAAATATCAGAAAATCACTGAAAAATAGGAGCTTTGGGGTGCAGCAAGGGACATAGCCACTACAAGATATTAAAATACATTTTTAAATCTCTATAATTAAAACAGTGTGGAATTATCTCATGAATAGAAAGTTGACCAATAGAAAAGACTAGATGGTCTAGGAATAGATCTGATGGGATATGAAAATTTAATGGAAGTTACATCAGTGGGTAAAAGATGATATTTTTTAAAAGTAATGTTGTGCTAGCTGGACTGCCATGTAGAAAATGTTTCATTGGATCCATTCCTTGCACTGCACACCAGAATAAATTCCAAATGAACTGAAGATTTAAATTTTAAAAAGTGAATATATACAAATATTGGAAGAATGGGTAAATTCCTCTATAATTAGGAAATGGGTAAATACCAATAGCAACGTAGAAATGTAAGTGATAGATTGGGAACACAAAATATTTGCAACTTACATTGCAGTGTCTTAATAGCTTATGTGTAAAGATCTTCCAACAACAGAGATGAAAAAGATCATTATCTTTGCAGAAAAATTGGCAAAAACTAAGGTAAGTACTCCTTACATTGCTAATGGGAGTTCAAAAGGACAATCCATATGAAAAGGCAATATTAAGCCAAAGTCCATATGCATTATCCTCTGATGCAGAGATCCTACTTCTAGCAATCCATCCCCAAAATATTCTAGCAAAAATATGAGAAGATGTATGCATAAGACTATTCTTTACAACATAATCTAAGATTGCAAAAGACGGGAAATATTTGAGACTGGATGAATAAACTGTGGTACAGCCACACAAATGGTGTATCATGTATCTCTAAGAAAGAATGAGAAATAGCACCAAATGCAATTAGGCAATGATTTCTGGAATATATTATGAAATGGGAAAACAAGGTGGAAAATTGTATATAATATGCTACCATTTATCTGTAAGAAGTGAGGGGATTTAAATATGTATGTATCTTCATTTATATTAAAAATAGAAGGATATAGTGACATCATTTCTAGAAAGGTTTGCTTATATGGGAAGGAGCAAGCAAGTAGCAGGGAGAGGAATAGAAGCTGGATTTTTCTGCATATACCTTATTTTATAAATTTGCACTAGAAGGCTGTTAACTATCTTGCATTATTATAAAACAAAGCAAAATTTTAAGAAGCAATCCCTAAAAATCAAAATCAAAGAAATTGAACTATTTATTGAGTTGACAAAACTGTATCAAGAAGAATAATTTCAAATGACTCCAGAACATGAGAGCTTGACTTTATTATATTCTAATGGGATATTCTCAAGGTCTAAAATAGTACCCCCCCAAAAAATCTTGAATTTTTTTTAATAAGCAAAATATAGATGGCTGTGTTAGTATTACAAATTATACTGAGGCTACTAGGTTTCTTGTGGGATAAACAAATTAATAATTCTGTTGGTCCTGGTGGGCCCAGGTACCCAGAAGCAATTGGCTTTTTCAGCCCTGGACAATTCCACAGTATGGGGCTTTCCCTCAACTTTGACTCCAGACTAGTTCAGGATCTGGCAGCTACATCAGGAGCTTCCTGATTCAGCAGATTTCTTCCTGTCTGTGGAGGATCAGCACCTTTGACAGCCCAGTTTTTTGTGTGACTTCAGAAGATATTCTTGGAAGATTAGTCTAGGGTCTGTTTCTTTCCCTCTCTGACAATTCTAGAACTGTTTCTGTTTAAACTAGCTACAGAGGATTATGTTCATTACATCTAAACCATGATCTATTTGGAGGTATTTTATTTTGTTAAATAAAATGACTATGTTGGGGTGCCTGGGTGGCTCAGTCGTTAAGCGTCTGCCTTCGGCTCAGGTCATGATGATGCCAGGGTCCAGGGATCGAGTCCTGCATGGGGCTCCCTGCTCGGCACTAACCCTCTTCCACTCCCCCTGCTTGTGTTCCCTCTCTCACTGTCTCTTTCTGTCAAATAAATAAATAAAATCTTTTAAAAAATAAATAAAATGAGTATGTGGAACCTCAACATAAAAATGGGTAAAAGCAGTGTTGTTCTAGTTGAGGTATCTGGAAGGAATGGGCAGTGGGGAGAAGACTAGACCCAGTTCCCATGTTCCCCCGCACTCCACCCCACTGCCCAGGATGGTCCCTAAGGCACCATGAGGAAACACTACATCAAAAACTAATGATGTAATGTATGGTGATTAACATAACATAATAAAATAAAAACAAAAAACAAAAAAACAAAAAAAGCCCTAGGACTCCCAAAACACAATCTAGAAGTCTATTCTTAGCATGTTCACCATTAGTTATTAAGCACGCACATCAAGTTGTATATCTTGATGTATAAATGGGTATAACATAAATCACATTCCCTGAGTGTGTATAAGCAACCACAAGATAGGCTGTAAAGAGATAAAATCTGGTCGTCACAAGCCTCACACAGAAATATAGACATTGGTCTCGGAGCCCCCAGCCTGGACTGTGGTCATTACCAGTGGAGCATGCAGAAAGGACCGTGTGCCCTGCCCACAGCACACACACACACACCGTTTCCTGTTAGATCTATGGCTTGCTCACTCTTTGAAGAGCCCTCCATTACTCCTGAGCCCACCTCTCAGAGTAGCTTCTGCTCAGAAAGATGGCTTCCCTCAGACGCTGGGTCTCCTCCCTCAGAGCTGCACTTCAGTTATTTCCTCCTTGAATTTAAAGCTATGATTCGACTTGGCCTTGGGCACTGGTTTTGCCATTGTCCCTGCTTTAGACAAGTATGTTGATAGCTGCAGGGAAGATCCTCCTCTCTGCACCTCGCTGACTGTCCTGGCCTCCCTACGCCTCGCTGACCATCCTGGTCAACCATCAGCATCAACATAGTGGGAGCTCCTAGTACCCGTCAGAGGTCTAACTCCCTGTATCTTGGCAGATGCCACAGTGGATACTTTCATCCTGTGCAGGATTTGAGTGCTATTTCCACCCCCCTCTATCCTTACCCTAGTAGCCGAGAAGAAAGGCTGAAGATCCTTCAGACTCTTTTGTCCTCCTCTGAGCTAGTCCTAAATAGCCATGCTTCCTCTTTGCAGGCTCTGCCCTAGACCCCCCTAGTATAAGGTGCCCGACCCAGGAAAGTGCCTGCACCCTCCAGAAACTAATCTCAAGACTTGCCATCCAACAGGCAACTCCAAAGAGAAGAGACGACACACTCTCTGCCCCCAGCTATCATGCTAGCTAGTTGTGTGACCTGGGCCAAGCCCCTGGACTTAGCACATTTCAGGCTCCTGGGTTTGGGCTATGTGGCTAATAAGCTCTCTCTTTGCTCTGAGAGAATATAACTTTATTTTAATAAATGTTTCCAGTACATAATAGACATACATGGAGTATTTATACATCTTAGAGAGCTGGCTGTTCACGGATTCTCTGAAATGGCCCCCACAGTTTAAGGACACCTGAATCCACAGAAGAGAATGCCGTTATTCTATCAATAATAATTATTTACTGGTCCTAGTTGGAACTGTTTGCACGCAAACTTAAAAATATGCACATGAATTAACTGGCATGTGAAGAGCTAATACTTGTGCTGTGTACTGAGTGGCTTTGTGGCTTTGTAGAAGGGAATTCTCCTTTTGCTGCTGGATGGAAGGTACAACAAAGAAGATAGGTACAAAGTAATGTGACATTAAAAAAAGCAGAAGAAGATAGATGTAGAAGTCCATTTTGAATGACCCGTATCTTATTGAAACAGGTAGGAATCTATGTTGAGAATGAGAAAGTAGAATCTTCATGTAAGTGAAAAGGGCATCAAGAGGCATTTCAAATTAAGAGCACTAGACCAATGGTTTATTCATATCTTGTAAGGCATACATTTAATATATGTATTTAACATACTTAATGCAAAATACACTTAATGTATTTTATAGCACACACAATAAGAGAGAAAAGCAAAATCCGTCTATGTATGAGAGACTCTGATGATAGCAATACAATTTCTCTAGACCATATATTTTCACGCATAAAACATTAATTTAGTAATACATTCTTTTACTTTTTAAGCCACCCAACTAGCACACAAAATTTTAAGCTCTACAAAAGTAAATCACTTTCTCAGACCAAAGATCTAATAAAATCTCAATTTTTTTAATTTTCAGCAATATCTACTACAGCTGTTTTTAACAGTCTCTGCTTTAAACCTTTCTGGAACATTCACCTTGCACCCCATATATTCTAACCAGGCTTCCAGATTTAACCCAACTCTTTCTTTCTGTGTAAGGCGGATATTTGTCAGTCACTCAGTGATTTCCATGGACAGCCATGACTGCGGAGGCCAGCAAGAAAGCCTACAGTGCTGAGCTCACCTTAGAGTGAGAGACACATGTCTTCCAATGCCAAAAGTTTCACATGTCTAATGGAGAAATACCTTTTGTGCTATTGATATGCTTCTCCCATATGCTTTTCCCTATATACAAATGTCCTCAAGTCAAAACTGCCTTCCTTCCAGGTCTCTCTCCTTTTCCTGCTCTCTGCCTTCCATTTTAGTTCACTGCTAAATAACTCATCTAACAATTAATAGTAACAATTAATAGTAAAGTAGTAATAGTCACACATATACTATTAAGTCTGTGCCAAGAACTGTTCTAAGTACTTTATTTATATTTATTCATTTAGTTCCCCTGTGAAGTAGGTACAATTACTATAAATTCTAAATTTATAGATGAGGAAATGGAGGCGCAGATTGGTTCAAAAGGCTCCAGGGGTCACCGAAGTAAGTAGCAAGCCCAGGATTCGAACTCAAGTGTCTTGACTGTATGGCTCATGCTCAAACACCATGCCATGCTGCCTCCACCTTGAAGGCATTTTAAATATGTCATTCTTTTTTTTTTACAAATCAAGCCAGTAACGATCATATTTTGCTGTGGCTAATGGATAATAGTGACTAATGGCTAATATGGATGATATGATCTGGCACCTGTCCTATCTATAAACATTCCTGTTAAATCAACAAATATTTTAGACCATTTTTGAAAAACCCAGAGAATTATCTTAATTCAAATGTGTGCCTCTCATGAAAGATAAAACAGTTTGGGGAAATTCCCTCCAAATAGGCCCAATTAAGCAAGCCCTGTGCGGTGCTTTAGGGGGGTCCTGATAACTGTGGGTCTGCAGCTGTGGCCGGACACATTAAACGTGTCCTGAGGCTGAGGTCCTGTCACACCTCAGTCCCCGATGCACACAGCCCCACCAGCTCTCCACCACATCCCAGGCACTATCCATGGTGCTTAGAGGTAGGCTGCACTGTGGGAGAGTGAAGACACCGTTCCTGCTATTATGTCACCTACTGGATCATAGAAAATGCCACTTCATGAACTTACAGTCCTTTAATTCAATCATTAGCATTAAAAATGTAAAGATGTGCCCTTTTTATAAGGCATATCAGCCTCACAGTTGCTGAACATGGATTGAGAATGAGCACCTGTAGCCAGTTATTGAGGAGGGAGAAACAGGAGATGCAGTTCTTTGGAATCCCAGGTTCCTCTGGGAGCACATGACCACGGCTCAGTGTTCAGTCTTATCCCTGGCAACATAATGACGACTGTCATCTTCAAGCTGTAAGTAGGATTTTCAGAGAGGTAAATATTTTTAATAGTGCCCTTTGTTAAAAACAGGCTCATCCACTCCAGGCCCATAGTGCCAAGAGTTCTTTCTGATGTTCAGCTTTCCTAAAGGTCAGGACTGTGAAAGAACAGGTAAGACTTCAGATTCAGCTCCGCATGGCTTGACCATTTTTGCAGGCATCAGATAAAGAAGATTTTTCCAGAACCTTGAGTTATATGACGGAGGTTTATCAGCATTCCATTTCAGAACTCTGTGAGATTTCAAAAGCTGTAGTGATTGGGGGAAGAATGTGAAGTCACTGACAGGTGTAAATTCAATTAAGATGATTTTAATTTTCCTTTCTACCAGCGCTTCATGGAGTCCACTTTCAAGTTCGTACCTGACTTCATTAGACATGTAGCTTTTACTTAGGACGATGATCAGTCTTCGACTTTTTTCTATCAGTGAGTGGATTTCATCAACAACAGCTAAAAATGCAAGATGTGGCATAATAATTAAAGAGAACTAATTAAAAATTAAAGAGGGAAGACAGGAGATGAAGGTCTACTTTTGTATTACTTAACTCTACTTCACTAATAATTTTTCTCAAGACAAACCACTTATTCTCAACTTTATACACCTGTTAAAAACAATCATCTAAGTGACAGCAATAATGAACGCTTGGCCCTTACTCTGTGCCAAACCTTCTTCTAGATGTTTTATGTATATCAACTCATTAAAGCATCACAATGACCCTATGAAGAAAGTATCGTTATCACCAACATTTTACAGATGAGGAAGCCGAAGTACAGAGTGGTTAAGTAACTCGCCCAGAGTCACACAGCCAGTAAATGGCAGCATCAGAATCAGGACCTAAGCGGTCTGCTTCCAGAGTCCCGTGATGCTATCTTGCCTCTCCGTAGGCAGGGAGGAGCACGCTGAAGTCCGAATTTAAAGATAAAAATGTATATATCCCACCATGACTCCAGACCAGAAGTTGACAAACTTTCTGTAAAGGGCCAGAGAGTGACGATTTCCGGCGTTGTGTTACCCATCTCTGCTATTTAGCTCAAAGGCAAATGCAGACAATACACAAACTAAACAGCGCATCGCTGTGTTTCAACAAGGCTGATAGCCTGGAATTGACCCATGGGTTGGCAATTTCTGGTCTAGACCTCTACCCCTTCTCCAATAGAGGTTTTGATCCCAACTATTTACAATTAAATATACAAACAGTCTTTCTTTTCATTTGAGAACTAAGAAGAAATCTATTTTATTAATTATTATTTGTTTATGAAAAAGTAGTATTGGGGCGCCTGGGTGGCTCAGTCGTTAAGCGTCTGCCTTCGGCTCGGGTCATGATCCCAGGGTCCTGGGATCGAGCCCCGCATCGGGCTCCCTGCTCAGCGGGGAGCCTGCTTCTCCCTCTCCCACTCCCGCTGCTTGCGTTCCCGCTCTCGCTATGTCTCTGTCAAATAAATAAATAAAATCTTTAAAAAAAAAAAAGTAGTATTATTTTCTCCTTCTAGCTGGTCGTATTTTCCCTTTCTCATTTATAATCTAGGAGGGGGAAAAAACACAGCTATTCCTTATTTACTGCTATGTCTTCAGTGCCCAGCTCAGAATTCGGCCCAAGAACGGCACTCAGTATATGTTGGCTGAGGGAATGATGGTGGCAGTAGAAACACTTATATTGCATCCTTGGTAATGCATCAGCACCCAGATTATTCTGACACCAAATTTCAAATACTTGTGCTGGAAAATTTCAGAGAAAATATGGGCGTGTTACTAAATTTCTTGGCTTTGAACTGGAATTTGCTTCAATATATGTCTTATGGTCATTTGTATTCAGATACTAATAAAAAACTGAATTGCATCACTAAAATCTGACACAAATCACCAATCTCCCTTTATTTATCCTTTTCCGACTCTTCTATCCTCTACTGTAATTTTCACACCAGTGTCAACCCAATAAAGAACAAGTATTTTCCGGTAAGAGTGAACTGTGTTTATAGTCCAGGGGATCACGTATTAAATTAGGAACCAATCCTGCTGCACAAAATATTACCAAGAAGGGTGTTCTTACTGGGGGGCATTTCAAAATAAATGTCTCAGGACAATGCGGATTCTGGGTCTGGTTCTGAAAGTGGAATGCCCTCTCCCCAAAGGTTCAGAGAACTAGGAAGGGCAATGAAGAGTCTGGGCCCCAAGGAGGCCACTCTCAGAAGCAGTGTAGTTGGCTTGTTTTCTCACTATTGATTATATTGATTTAGCTGGTTATTTCTGGTTTGGAGGATCATGTTCATTTGTTTGTTTTTAAGCAAAACAGGATTGCCTTTTGCAAGGCTACACTATTCAGCTTTTAAAAAGAGAATCTTTCTACTAGTTTTCTATCTGGTATTCCAGATAGAAATTTCTTACCTCCTCCAGGCACAACATCCCTTTCAAATATGCATAATTTATACCCAAAGTGTTTCTCCAACACCCCAGGCAAAATCTCCACAGCAAAGGTGTGTTCCTCTCCATTCTCGGGTCCACATTCTTTTAGGTAAGACACAAAAGCATCATATATTTTTCCATCTAGGGAAATAAGGTTTACTCTTTTAATTACAGTGCAAATAAAAGTTTAAGTACAAATTTGAGTGAAAGTCACAAAAAATGGGAGTGGAACCATTGTAAAGGAAAAAATTAAGTAGAGCATCCTCCCACCCAAACTCACCAAATTGTACCCATTAAATATGTGCAGTTGCTTGTATATTGATTAGAGCTCAATGAAGTCATTCAAAAAAAGAATACAGAAAATATTTTTGCCAGAAAACCAATTAAAAAATAGAACAAGAATGTTTAAACTAGGTAACTCGCAAGGTCCGTCAAATATTTTTTGGTTCTATGATTCTTTTTAGGTATTATTCTTTATCTCTGATTTTTTAAGTTGTCAAAAACAAGAAATAAATTCAATTATTATTAAAGACAAACAAAAAATAGCCTCCACAAACCTCAAATGCTAATCAAGCAACCAATTAGCAAATTGTTTTTTAAGCATGTATGTTAAGACTCTCACTGTTTGACACCATAGAGGGATGGAGAGAAATACAAGATATAAATCCAGAAACTAAAGGAATTTAAAGGCAATAAAAAGCCAAGGAGCCCAACTATGTCCTTGTTCCAGGAGTGGAAAGCAAATCTCACCTTGGCTTTCTTGTATCAGCTAATCCTACCAGCATCCTAAAATATCTACCCTCAAAATGACCCACTGAAAGGCAAAGGCAGAAACAAAGCTGAGCGTTTACACTGGCAAGTGGGAAGAAACAATAGAAGTGATTTAAGCACTATGCTATTGTAACACATGCTGTGATATTTAAAAATATATGTTCCTGGGGCACCTGGGTGGCTCAGTCGTTAAGCGTCTGCCTTGGGCTCAGGTCATGATCCCAGGGTCCTGGGATCGGGCCCTGCATCGGGCTCCCTGCTCAGCGGGGAGCCTGCTTCTCCCTTTCCCTCTGCCTGCCACTCTGCCTACTTGTGCTATCTCTCTGTCAAATAAATAAATTTTAAAAATAAAAATAAAAATAAAAATATTATATGTTCCTAGATGCCAATATGAAAACTTCCTGTCTGTTGAAAGGTTTTCATCGATAATAACATCTGCTCCTATTTAATTCCTGATAATGAAGCAGTGTTCAGGAGGCTAACGGGACAAAGTCAAGACGAAAGAGTTACCTAAAGAACAAAGACCACTGTACTAACTGGGTAACTACAAAATTATATACACCACCCTCTTCTATCTTCATCCAACCTATCTGAGAAGAGAAAGCAGGCAAATGCAACAACTTGAAAACGTTTACAAATAACACATTAGCAGAAGCGAGACAGTGTAACAAAACAAGTAAAACAAACAGAATCAGCTTGGTCAGAGCCTAAAGAGTGATCTCTAGGGGACATGCTTTCTGAGAAAAGGAAATTTTGAGTCAGGTCCTAAATAATACAATCGATGCTAACTGGGACTGGTAGAGGAAGAAGGGGAAGTGGGCGGTGGGGAATGGTCTATCCCTGTCCCATGACAATTGGTTGGATAGTACAGGGGGTGGATTTATGCTTGCATATAGTATTGGGATTATGAATTTGCTACTGAGTTGAAAACTAAATTTAATTGGATCCTTTATTAAAATCTAATAGGACAAAACCATTCTAGGTCCATGTTCTTTGTGATGCACATCACCTATGCTCAACAATTCAGCCTAGTATCTTCAGTGGCATCCAGGCTCACAAAACAACTCTTTCTGTTCCTGGCAAAGCTTCTTCAATTCTACTTAGAGCATTCAGGTTCAGCAGTTCAAGTCCGAACCTATTGTTGATGGAAAGCAACTGCTTTGCAGAATTGCACGCATATAAAAGCAAGGACATTTTGGTAAAACCTGCAGAATTAACATGCATATCGAAGGTAGGAAAAGTTGGTAAAAACAGAACCAGTGCCTAGTTTACTCGGTAAATGGGTGCCCCGAGTAATTCTGTTAGATTGCTGTGAAATAGAGCTATTTAATAGTGTAAGAGCTACAGCTTGCACTTGTAATCATTATGTCGGTGATTAGAACAGGCACCAAGATGTAAGAAATAAATAAATACACTTTTTTAAAAGGTACCTTTTTTTTGTAATCATGATGTTACTATTGTAATAAACCAGGAAAACAATTCAGTCAAGTTTATATGGTGATATACAAGTAATACAGCTTTACACTTACCCAAGAAAAATGAAAAAATGTTTTTTCAACTATCGATGGCTTTCAAATACCTAATTTCAAGCAATTCTCTTCTTGGTTTAGCAAATCGTGTAATTTATATTACAATTTCTTTTAAACCCAGGTAATTGAATGGCTTGCTGGCTTTGATAACTGACAAAGTGAAGTGTTTAAGATAGGGTATTTGGAAGCTAATAATAATTATTTTGGGTTCTGTATAAACGAAACCCTCATGTGAATGTATTATTTGGGACTTTAAGAAGTCAGGCTCGCGCTTCTCAAGCTGTGTTAGGCAAATGATCATGTTTTCATTTAATTTGACTGGTTTGGGTTTATTGCTTTCTTTCATTTCCAATCCTTCAAAAAATGTGAAAACATTCTTGGATATTGCAGCAATATCAAATTGCTATGAAAGTTTTAGTTTTTGTACTTATGTCTCTATTTCTGTCTTTTTCACGACCGATCACTGTCATGGGTCATACTTTAAAAAGAGCTGATGTAGAGCCCGTCTGTACATGTTTCTATGCACTGCCACACTGGGAAGCGGGAAGTGTGAACTGAAAAAATTATCTGTGACTTGGGTCAAACACAACAGAAAGGGGGAAAAAAATCTTCGTTGAAGATCAAAAAGGTATTAGTGAATGCCCATTTTGAGATAGGTTCTGGTCCATGCAAGTAGAGACCTGTTCAAAAGGTACCAAAAATAGATCTCTCAGTTGTAGCATTTCTCTCCATCACCAAAATTGCATACACACACAGGCTCAAAGCTGAATTAATTAGCTTTGTTAATTTGATATTGTTAACTAAAAGCTGTAAATGTGAATCATGAATCTAGAAAAATCTCACAGGGACAACATGAGACTTCTTTCATAACTTGAGGTCAGGAGGGTCTTTCTACTTGTGACCACAAATCTAGAAACCATAAAAGGATAAACTTGAGTACATTAAAAAAAATCTTCCATAATGATAAAAATGTACACCTGAAACTAATATAACACTGTGTCAAGTATACTTTAAGAATAATAAAAAATATCTTCCACATATCACACTACTATAAGCAAAGTCAAAAGACAACTTACAATCTGGGAACAATATTTCCATTTCATATTATAGACAATAGGCTAACCTCCTTAAAATGTAAATAGCTCCTAGAAATAAACAAGAAAAAAAGGCCAACAACCCAATAGAAAAATGGCAAAGGATATGAATGAGTACTTTGAGAAAGTAAATACAAATGAGCCTTAAACAAATGAAAAATTACGCTCTTGCATAGTAAGTGAAATGCAAATGAAGACTACACTGAGATATAACTTTTTACCTATCAGATTGGCACATAGCCAAAAGGTTGTGGGTAAGGCCATGGGAAAAAAGTTACCCCCATTCTTTGAAGGTGCTGGGAGTATGGTAGTAGGGAGGGCAAATTGGCAATGTCTATCCAATTAACAACTGTATCTACCCTTTAATATTGCTAGCAATTCCACTTTGGGGAATTTTTCCTGCACACAAATGAAACGATGACTCTACAAAACCCTCTGTCACATAATTTCTGTAATAACAAGAGGTTGTGAATAACCCAAAATGTGACCAAACAGGGATACATCTGCAGACATAAAACACTGTACAACTCTAACAAATAGGAGGCTTTATAAACTGATACCAAAGTGCATCCAAAGCATAGCAAAGCAAAGTTCAGAACAGTGTACATAATTTGCCCAGATTTGTCTTTAACACAGGTGTGGGATTTGATCCTATATTCATATTTGTTTGGATATACTATCAATGGCAGACGAAGTGGGAAACACAGACATGGGACAGGCTGACAGGGCGATTTTCTACTCTTAGACTCTTTGCATTTTGAACTGTGTGTCTTACACACACACACACAAAGCAAGTGCAATGGATTAGACTGATTTTTTAAATTCAGGAATTATCTTTTTTTATTAAACTATAGTTGACACAATTCAGTAATTGTCTTGAAACTTGAGGACTTCTTCAAATTACCTTTAAAAATAGAGAAACGGAAACAAAGAGTCACCAGATAGAGAAAAACACGGATCTAGGAAGCTAGAACCCAGGTCACTTGGCTTCTAGTTCAGGGTTCTTGCAGATACATCAGGTTGCCTCCTTTGTCAGGTTAAAATAATGAATCATAATACAATTCAATTCTATTTAAATGAAGTTTATTGAATATGCACATTATATAAGGTGCCCAGATAGTGTGTGAATAACGATAGCCCCTGGGCACAAGCATCTCACAGGGCATTTAGGAAGACATGACATACATGTATAAAACAACAATTGTTTGGCAAACAGTTTTTGGCAACATACAAGTACAAAAAGGAAAAGATGATACTAGACAATGTTCAAATCAATTTTTCCTATGGAAAACCTCTACCACACATTAAGACAACAATATAATCAAAATGATATGAAATGAAGATTAGTGTTTCTTTATGTGGTTTCTTAATGAAGCCATAAGATAAGAAATCCCAGTATTATGATATTCATTACCTGTTAATGTTTCATCTTTTCCCATGAAATGTCTATAAAATAGGGCCAAGTCAACTCTATAAATGACGCCTATAATCACTAGGAACACAGCTACCACTGAGATCAAAACAGCTATGATCATTCCTCTGGTGAAGACGTAGCCTGGGATATCAACCATCTCTTCTAGAAAGAAAAAGAAAACAGGAATAATAAGTGAAATGACAGTTTCCCAGTGTCTTCCACCATCACACCACAGTTGTCAGTTTTTACACTGGCTCTATGGAACCTTCCTTTTCTGATGGGGACTCAGAGACTGGGCCACCACTAATCCAGTTGTCAACACAACACATCCCATCGACTTAGTCCACATTCCTGCCTTTAGTCCAGAGTACTGATCTTTCTACTCCAATTTTTAAAGAATAAAAATGTGTACAAGGATATTCAGAGACCTGACCTGAAAGCATTGTGATATAGCCTGTCCCTACTTGGGGAAGGTGAGTCTCTAGGACAATAAGATACCAGGGTGAAATGCAGAGGGACCCAAACCTACATCTCAGCTAGTATGTTGCAAACATAAATGAACTGCATAGTCTTGAGAGAGCAAGCACTGAACTGAGATCATCTGGGCTCCCCGCCTGGCTCCATCACTTAATCTGTGTCCTAGGGAAAGTCACTGATGCCCTTAACTCTTAGTGTCTTCATCCATAATATGAAGCCACTTCTGAGCAGCTTCTGGGTCAATGGACCTGGGTTGTACTGTATTGGTGGAAGAAGGAGGGGGACGGCTCCGGAATGCTCCATCAGGTAGGCAGTGCAAAACTTTAGGAGTCCACTAATGTGAGCCATCAACTGTCTACCTGCCAGGTCCAGGGACTGGTTCAAGGAAGGGAGGCCTTCGGTTAATCTTTGTTGAATGAATGACCACACCCAAGGACCCCCTGTGCCCAGTGCCCAGCTAAGGTAGGCTGGAGGCAACAGTACACCCAGTATCATTGGTCTCATCCTACACTGAGCTGCAAGCTTGCCTCCCATCATTGTGGGTGTGCCGAGCTGCCCTGCCTGCCTCCCCCACAACACCCAGCCACACATCTCTGTCTCCAGGCTGCATCTGCTTCCCTGTCCGGGGCCCCTCATTTCTATCCGGGTCTACAATATGATTGAGAGCAAAAGAATAGAGTTTGTGCTTTCATTCTCTGCACAAAATCAATGCACAGGGGACTCCAGCTGGGGACTGAGCCCCAGTTTAGCCTGAATGCCTGTGACACAAGGTTGACAATTTCACCTTTCGGGAACTTGCTTCCTGGGCTGTAAAATGAGGGAGTGGTGATCTTTGAGGGGTGTCTCAGCAGCAACGTTCTAAGCTTCCACAGACTTCCACGATAAAACTTTCTCATACCTTTTTTCAACAAGACAAAGTTTATGGTGTCTATGCCTCCCTCGCTGGCCACAGCACAATTATACGAAAACCGTAGATTTTTTTCATTGATATTCTCAATTCTCAATATTCTTGATGCATACAATTTGCCATCTGGAGTCCTGTAAAAGAGGAAATAATTCAGTGATAGGCGTTGGTCATAACCAGCAACATTACCCACAAGAGAGGAATTCATACGTGCAAATACTCAAGAGCAGTGGATCTGTTGGCTCTATGGAACCTTCCTTTTCTGATGGGGACTCAGAGACTGGGCCACCACGAATCCCGGCTCCTCCAGGGAGCATCAGGGTGGGCAGAAACAGCCCTCCTGAGACCACCTGGGGAATGATGCTGTGCACTGCCCAGAATGACAATGCTGGAAGGTAATGATGCTGACTTGAAAACACAAGAAAATATTCTCTCAATTATTTCCCCCTATTTCTCTTCTCCTAACTACTTAGCTTTCCTCCCATGGGGAGGTCTCCACCAATCATGACAAGGCTGCAAATGGTTTGGCATAAATACAGATTCCTATCAGGTTTCTCCATGCAATCCTAAAGGTCACTTTTATTTGTTCAGCGTTGAAAATAAACTTAAGAATGACACTATTTGGAGCACCTGGGTGGCTCAGTCAGTTAAGCGTCCGACTCTTGACTTCGGCTCAGGTCATGATCTCAGGGTCCTGGGATAGAGCCTTGTGTCGGGCTCCACGCTCAGTGTGGAGTCTGCTTGAGATTCTCTCCCTCTCTCTCTGCTCCTCCCCCTGCTTGCATGCTCTCTCTCTCTCTAAAATAAATAAATAAATCTTTTAAAAATAAAAAAGAATGACACTATTCTCAGACGCACCCACAGGCACATGAGAAATGCCAATTAAGCCGTTCAGGGAGTGTCAGAAAATGACTTAGACAAACACCAGCAGCAAGTTGTCTTTCTCTTCTTAAGAGATCCACGTTGTGCTGTTGTTGATGCAAGGCAACTGCCCATGACATCAGCTTCCCCACCAGTGACAACCTGTGAAAGCCTTCCCCAGGTGGGGTCGCTCACCTGCCATACCCCTAGCAGCAGGTGTCTCTAGTACTCGGGACACGGCACCCACTGTAGCCTCCAACTGTCTCAAATACATTTTAGAACGTAATTCTGCACAGAAGTCACCAATCCAGAAATAGCAACTATCTAAGATCAGTGAAAGACCCCGAAAGTAAGGCACAAAAGGCCAGTGAGAAGCTGAAACAGGTGACGGAAAAAGCTCATGCATCTAACTCTAAAGGAAGACCACCTTACTCCCCTAGCTTAGCTTAAGCTCCATTTCAAATAGTTTGGCAAGTTGGTCTTCTGTCCCCCCAAAGATTAGCAATAGATCACGAGAAGGGGGACATGCAGAACTCAAGCGAAGGTCTGATGCTGAGGATAAAAAGACACAATGGCAAGACATGTATTTCAGCTGCACCAGCATTCACACGCTCGCTACCGGGCGAGGCCACAGACCTTGCACCATTAGGAGCTCGCAGGCAAGTGCCAGCAAGAATCGAGAGCTGCCAGTGGGATGACAAGGAATGTTTTGAAGTGTAAAAGGCAGGAAAAAAGCCTCAAAAGTGCAGCCAAGGTGACAGACACCTTGAGATCACTACTCACTAAAACCTGAGTGTATCAGGACATTACTAAGTAGAGTAATGACCTGAAGTCATTCAGAAACACTTGAATGACCACAGGCTTCGCATGTTTTCTTTTAATAAGTGTGACCGTTCCTTACTGGAAGAACATAGGCTACTTAAGTACTAATACGCATGTGATTTGAAACTTTTTGCACCAAAAGCTGCCTCCTAGGTACTTACATCTAACCAATGCCCTCTTCGTGGTTTATTTTTTAATTTCTTTTACCTGCTCTTACTGTGTTTCTAATTTCCATTAACAGACTCTTGACAGCAAAATGCTGCAATAATAACTATGTTCAATGTCAATCTGCCAACAGTGAATGTCACAGGGTACGTGATGGGTACATTAGTGTTTCCTTGAGACAAAACTTATATCTGACAAGCTTTGGAGAGTCTTATATGATTACTAATCTTATAAGATGCTTAAGTAAAATCCCCATCCCCATCAGATCCTGACTGACCAAAAGCTACTTTTGTAAGATGATGCAAAAAAGCCTCACTGAGCTTCTTTTTCTAGCTTAGATCTTGGCAACAGATTTCTGCATAACCCGTCAACCTAGAGCGTGGTAATTATAAATATAAAATATGTAAATTATAATTAAAATTGAAACTTAAACATCCAATCATCGATTCAGGACGCTGGGGTTTGTTTGTTTGTTTGTTTGCTTTTGCAATTGCACTACTAGGTATTTATCCAAAGGATACAAACATACTGATTCGAAGGGGCACATGCACCCCAATGTTTATAGCAGCAATGGCCATATACCCAAACTATGGAAAGAGCCCAGATGTCCAGGACTCTGGTGTTTTTTTATATCATGTATCTACAACAAAAGGTGATTTGTATATATTGTGACAAATAATGTATCGCATATACATACCTAGTTCTTGTTATGTTCTCTTCACGTACATTAGGTTCCTTTCCATTTTCTTCCCACACGTTCCAATAAACCGCATCCTTTTCATTCGCCAAAGCAGAGCAGTTGAGTTCTACATCTTTTCCTACATAAAAGTTGATAACCAATGTTCTGATCTTAGAAACTCAGATTTCCCAAAGGTTTAAAATGAATATAATCACTATATGTTAACCTAATACATAAAGATAATATAGTGCTACATTCCAGAAACAAAACAGATATGCCTTATTTTTAAATTTTAAAAAAATGTATAAAGCAGAGAAATTAGGTAGAAATTATAAGTCATCACCAAAATATGAATTGGTTTGTCTTCAAATGTTTATGTTTAAATCAATTATTAAAACTTAGAGTGGCCAGTGGACTTTCTTTTCAACATACAATTTAGGAGGGACTGTCAGACCAACACTCCCACGGCAACTTCTAGAAAAACAAAATGGATAAGTCACACACAAAAATGAAATTAGGTAAAAATTACAGACCCCCAAACGCAGAGAAAACAAAGAGAAACAGTTGAGCTGAAAACGCCATCAGGAAAAAGCCCTTCCGGGGGGAAGCTGAGATAGCCAGCCATCTTATTCTTGGGAGAAATCCATTTTGGTTTGTACAGTGTAGAGGGAATCTCATAGAAAAAAAGAGAGCCCCCCAAAAAAAGTGGAAAGTCTGACAGCCACACGGGCTTACAGGATGACTGCTGAGGAGGCTGCGAAGGCTGACCGGTTTCTCCTACGGTCTCATAGTACTTAAGAGAGAAAACCCCCATAGAGGAAACGATGTACAACAAACACAGGACTGAAGTCCCCGTGCCCCTCCCCCACCCGGCAAAACCACACTGCAAGAAATCCCAAAGGAAAGTTTTCAGACTCATGAAAAATTATCCCAGATGAAAGCAGGCAACTACAGGAACAAATGAAGAGCACAAGAAAATACAAATATTTGAGTAAACGTAAAAGACTGTGGGTTATTTAAAGCAATAATAATGTGATCTCTTGTGAGTTTTAGCACATCTGCAAGAGAGAAATACATAAAATAACAGCACAACCTGAGGTAGGAGGGACAAATGAAATGAACTGTTGCAAGGTCCTCCCATGCTGTGAAGTTATGAATGTGCTGAGATGTACGTTTGTCTCATTGCAGTCAGACATACATACATAATCTCTAGAACTACTAACTAAGGATACAAAAAGGTCTAACACAAAAGAAGACAAAGCAGATTAAACAATGAAAAGAAAAATACTGCATGAATCCAAAAGGAAGGGAGTCATAAGAGGACCGAAGAACACATAAACCAACCAAAAAACAGGTAGCAAGATGAGAGGCTTCACTCCACCTCCATCCATAATTCATGAAATGCACATCGTTACACACTATACAGCCTGGATTTCAAAAAAGATCCAAATATATGCCATCTATGTGAAATACATTTTATGTGTATTTGATTTACAAAGAAATGCTACAAGTAAAAAGATGTAAAAAAAAAAAAGAGAGAGAGAAAGCCTGTCAGTCTCCAACAAAAGAAAACTGATATGTCTATCCACTATCAGAGAAAGTAGGCACTCAGGAAAGAAGTATGATAGATAAAGAGAGAAATTTTATAATGATAAAGTATCAATTTAACAGGCATCAGTTTGTGTATGCCCATAAGATAACCTCAGCATATATAAAGCAAAGATTGACGGAACTAAAGGATACTGAGATAAATTACCATCGTAGTTGGAGATGTTAACATCTCTTGGTAACAGATAAAGAAAACACACAAAAGCTTGGTTAAAATATAGATGATCTGAATAATACCGTTAGCTAACTTCACATAATTGACATTTACAGAATGATAAAACCAAAACCTGCAGAATGCGGGTTTGTTTCAGACGCACTTGGAACATTCATCAAAGACACACCACATTCTGGTCCTGAAGCAAGTTACTACAAATTTCATAGGACGGAAATGATACAGTGTATAATCTTGGACCAGAATGGAACTTAACTGGATATCAGTAACAGCAACAACAACAAAAAACAACTAGAAAATCCTCCAAAGATTTGGAAATTAAGAGGAAAAAATAATCCATAGAAGAAAGGAGAAATCACAAGGGAAGTTTTTTTTTAATGTTTGAACCGAATAGTAATGAAAATATGGCATACCCGTATTTGTTGGAAACAACTCAAGTCATGATTAGAGGGAACTTTTATAGAGTTTAAAATGCATGTGCTACAAGAGAGGTTAACTGAAATTAATTCTCTATGTCACCATGTCGACAAATGAAAAATGAGGTGCAAATTAAGCCTCAAATGAGAAGAAAGAAATAATAGAGCTAAGTTCAGAAATCAATAAAAAGCAGGCAAGCCACAACTACAAATGGCAAAGTATCCGGGCTATGTTGGGCAGATGCGGTCCCACAAATGATTGTGACAGATGCTGGTCCAAAGGTGTGGGCTTAGGAAACAGTGAACAGCAACTTGGACCCCAGCTTTGCCACTTTTTATTGATTTACTTTTAGACAAATTACAGAACCCTTTCTCCTGGGCTTTGGTCATTTAATCCACAAGATGGGAATAATACCCCTCAGAGTTGTTTGAATATATGTCAATCACCTAATACAAAACATGGTGTAGCATATGTGAATTTCTTCTTTTCCTTCCTTCCTTCCCTTTTGGAAAGGGATTACTTATGCAACTGGATGCATTGACTTCATCAAGGCCTGTCTAGGCAAATCTTAAGTGTACAGTCAGTTAAGTCCATTGATTCAAAGCCCTTTGATTCATCAATCAAATATTCAGACCACAGAATAAGTCTGAATCATTCCTCCAGAGTGTTCTCTCATAGAGTTTTCATATTTATTTATTTATTTAAAGATTTTTATTTATTTATTTGACAGAGAGAGACACAGCGAGAGAGGGAACACAAGCAGGGGGAGTGGGAGAGGGAGAAGCAGGCCTCCCGCTGAGCAGGCAGCCCGATGCGGGGCTCGATCCCAGGACGCCGGGATCATGACCTGAGCCGAAGGCAGACGCTCAACGACTGAGCCACCCAGGTGCCCCTAGAGTTTTCATATTTAAAAGTGGCCATAAAGACTATTACAGAAAAGCCACAGCAGGGTGATGAAAACCCTATCTAAAAACCACAAGTGGTTCTCTAATGTTTTCAACAGACTATTCGTTTTCACCAGCCTACAAATGGCAACATTCAAACAACGATAGGCTTTTCTTCTCTTTGTAACGTTCTTCACTAAACCTGGCATGTGTGATGCACACACAATATGGATCGATCATGAATCAGATTTAACCTTGGAAGACTCAGTTATACCCCCATTCCTAAATGCAGAATATATGTATGTCGAAATATACCTAATTCCACCTTCACATAGTTAAGCTTTGGTCCAAGAAGAACAGGAATTATTTTGCTGCGATCTAAAAGTGAAAGAAGAAAAGAAAATGCATCAGCATTGCACTGAGCTTCTCTAAGACAAGTATCTGTAGTAACACGCTTATACCACGTGACAAAGATCCTAACAGTCATCACTTTACACTTACTTCTGCCGTATTTTCATTAACTAATGGTTGCAGCTGATAGTGTTTGTCGTTTCGCTTTCCGTCAACTCAAACCTAATGTAACCGGAGAAAACACACTGAATTGGGTTTCCCTCAGCTCAAATCTGTGGCTTCTGCAGCTAAACGCCAGAGGAAAATGTCCATCCAGGCGGACAAACCCACCTGCAGGACTTAGAGGCAAAGTCCCGGGGAAATGCCTTTCTGCTCTGCCTTTATTCCTCCTGGCTGCTCTCCTCAACTCCTCACAGACAGATTTATTGGGGACAGGGACTCTACTCTGTGAGGTAGGCAAGGCACTCGCTCTCAGGTGTCGACCCTTCCCGCGCAAGCACTGAGGGAAACACCCCTTCAATTTTGTGCTCTGGATGCCTCGCCTGCCTCACCTTAGTCCTGGCCCTGCAGGGATGTCCACACCTGCGGGCTCAGCTCTGCTTCTGTTCCTGAGTGACTTCTGACCCTGACTAGAGGTACTTAATACTCTCGGCCTCAGCTTCCCTCTCAATGCTGTCATACAACCTAGGGAGCTAATAACTGCAGAATACTGAGAGCACACATTGAACGTGCTATGTTGTCAAGTTCTTGTTAGTCCAAAGATCAGCACTGGCAACTTTCTTCATGACCGAGACTCTCCCTTCTGGTACAGCCGGTGTTTCTGGGGCATTTACAAGTAATGTACAGAGCAGTCATTCCCAGTGCTCAGCAAACTCCTGGGACTTACCGGTGCTCAGCAAACACAATGTATGTGCAGAAGGAGTGAAGGGAGCCTGGGGGGCTCTCCGGCACCAACCCTACCTAAGCCCTCTCGGGAAGTGTGATGCTGCAGAGTGAAGGGTAGAGAAACGAGTGGTGAGTGTGTGCATAAGAACTGGAGGATGAAACTTGCAAAGTGAAACTCCAAGCAAGTCAGATTTGGTTCTTCTGGGATTCAGACTCTCTGGGGAAGCGTGGAATACGTACAGGCAGACAGCAGGACCTGGAATGCTGCCAGAGAAAGTAGGAATTCTCAGGTCTTGAGAATATTGAGGGACATGAATTGATTCAAGGACAAAGGGGTGATTTTGTAGAAAATTGCTATTGCTTATCTTTCTTTGGATCTGTCCTCCCCCCCCCACCTCAGGAATGTCAGTGGGAGCCCTGGGGGAGGGGTGGTGTAAAAGAACATCTTTAAGACAGTATGCCATCTACTTGAAGTATATCATTGAAAACCCAGAGCACCCTGTCCCCGGCATGTCCTCCTACCCATCTCATGTTCAACCTCTAAACTCAGCTCGGAGTCTCCTGACTCTGATCTTCCTCTGGACTCTCTCTGCACCCTTAACACCTCACAGATGAATCCAGTTTCATATACTAGGGTACGCCTATGTGGATTATCACCTCTCCTGCCTATAATCAAATTTCTCTAGTACATTACTCACTTTATTTCCTATTTCCCTGCCTCCTTTACCTCCTGATGCTCAGTACAGTTTGTTGAATTATAGACACTTCGAAGAATATCTGTTGAGTGAAAGCATATGCTAAACAACAAGAGATTCCTCAAATTACTCAAACATGAAATAAGAATGCTGGCTCATGGGAGGCTCACCTATATAAAGGTCATTTACTACCCCCCCCCCCGAAAAAAATCTTTCCAGTGTGGTGAATGATGCCCAAATGATCTGACCCTTATATTTGAGCTGGCAAAGTGGTCACAACTCCAAGTAAGTTGCCTTTGGATTCCTGCATTACGAAGAAAACTCATTTTACAAAGATACATTTGCTTCTTGCCGATTCTAAAATTTCTCTTACCTCCAACTATTGTTACATTGAAGGTTTTGGTGACATTAAATAGTTTTCCATTATGATGAATGAAAAACACACAGGTGTAATATCCCTGATCTTTAAACTCCGCATTCTTCTGTAAAAATGGGTTTTTATTGTTCTCCATCTTTTCACAGTTCTGTTTTGCAAAAAAAAAAAAGAAGAAGAAGAAGAAGAAGAAGAAAAGCAAGTTAAAATATTTTAAGTACAAGCAGTATCATATTATATTGATTCAAATTTATAAAAGATTTTTATTTAAAAAAAGGGGGAAACTGAAAACTAGCAATTTCTGAGTAGATGCCCCAGTGATTTGGTACTGCCTCTGCGGCAACAATGAAACATAGTCCCATTACTGTTATTACTGTTGTTACTAATACATGCTGGGAAATAGAATATAGGGGGTGCTGTAGCTGCTCTTGTCATTTTCTTTTAATCTCTCTCTTTTACACATAAGGGGGGTGGAGGAGTAAAGACAAAGGGAGAGGGAGAAGGGAAGGAGGGGTAGAAGGAAGGAGGTAAAGGAGGAGAGAGAGACTGATCACTACAACAAAAAAATTCTTGCTTGGGTGAAAACTTTTTGCACAACTCTATTTTGTAACACTTTTAGTTTAAGTCCATATACTCAGGACTATCCATCCTGGGGGTGGGTAGTGGAGGTGGGAGCAGAATTACTCAGAGACCTGAGTACCTAGCAAACCACCCATCCTCTTGATGTCTTCCACCAGAAGAGAATAGACTGATCAGAAATGTATCAAGAATATTCAAATCCATAGGCACACACAAACATGTCTCTCCATCACAAATTTCCATATAGGTCACAGGAATGAATAAAAACAAAAAAGCCACCTTCTTCAATCTAGCCATCAGTCACCGATGGAAGAGGTTCTAAGCAATCTAAGATCCAGATATGGAAAATGGGAACTAAATTGCTAACCTTGACTATGCGACACTGTTCCTG
Source organism: Neomonachus schauinslandi (assembly GCF_002201575.2). NCBI lineage: Eukaryota > Metazoa > Chordata > Mammalia > Carnivora > Phocidae > Neomonachus > Neomonachus schauinslandi. The sequence goes on along the minus strand of NC_058412.1, from coordinate 80,648,314 downwards.
CTTAGGAACAAGGAGAATGTACTGCCCACAGACCTCTCTTGAAGGTGCCAAAGCTGGCAGCAACTGGGGCTAAGCCCAGAGGGTGCTTAGCATGGAAGCACCCACATGTGTCCTCACTTCAGTAAATTGTTTCTGTACATGTCAAACTTTTATGACCCCAAACTGTTTTTTTTCCAAAGCACATTTAAATATCAAAGACTCTTCATTTTTATTTCCAATCATTTGTTTACTGATTTAGCTTCCTTGCTCTCCTCCCCTCAGATAGGCCATGATATGTAAATAGGCTGAGAATAGTGAACCTTGTGTTTAATCATCTAGCTAGAAACATCCTCAATAGATCTATTTTCTCAATTTAAATATCCACATGTTGAGATTTCTTGAAACCTGTACACTGAACCTCACAAAATTACAGGTACTGTTAAATATTTGCACATTTGACAGGAAATAGAGTCAAGCCCACTCAGGACTGACTCAGACATTTAGAAAACATTTGGATAAGAGCTCTCCCTGAAAAATCACAAGTAAAGAGTGGTGAAGCAAAATATGCAAACAAAGATTTCTAGGAAATCATCTGTAGCTTCAACTTTCTGAAGGGTTTCTGACTGGCTCACTCTCCCATACGGCTTTTTAAAATTTCCGTAACAGAGTCACATTTTTCAGGTTTGTTCTTCTATAGAAATAATATAATTTGTGTTGGGTGTCTGCATATATGTAATTTATGTATGTCTATGTATTATGTATGTGTATACTATAAGTTTATATATGATACATATGTGAATGTATATATAATCTCCATACTATTGTCTAAAAGAGCTTACAATTCAAGTAGAAGGTACACCAGCTGAAGAAAATAGATAATCCACAAAAGAAGTAATCCTAAGGTGCAATAAAGACATAAGATGTTCAATTTATTATTAAGAAAAGAAATGGGGAAAAAACTACTAAAAATTACAGAAATTTTGCATGTCAGATTTTTAAATGTTCTAACGGTATGACTTCACAGTGTGTGGTGGTGTTGGAAAAGAAGGTTTTGAACTAGCATAGCTCCCCGGAGAGGAGTTTAATAATGGGGAGCAAAAGCCACAAATGTGCTCATAGCCTTTGATCCAATAATTCTACTTTTAGGGATGTGACTGAAGAATAAAAATCATACATACACCCTAAGACTTACGAGAATGATACTTATTTTAGCTTTGTAAATAATAGTGGAAAGTAGGAAACTAACAAATGCTCAATACCAGGGGATTCGTTGGACACAAGTGTAATACACAATGGAATCCCACATTTAGAAGGATGTTTAAAGAGGTAGGGGAATAATCACAATATAATTTTTAGTGGATAAAGCAAAAATACAAGCCATTAAAAATACCATTTTTATTTAAGAAAAATTTTTTTAAAATATCACTTTTTAAAAGTAGATGTTTACACCCACAAAAATCCCAACGTCTCTGGCTGGTGGAATTCTGAGTGAGCTCTGCTATCTTCATTGTGCATTTTTCCATCTTCCATTTTTATAAAAGGAACTCATATGTTTAGAAAAAATACATATACAACACAAAATATTGTATACAATAGAATTTAAAATTTTAAATATATGTGGCAGAAGACAATAAAAATCCCTAAGCTAGCATTCCTAAAATTTAATTTATCAGAAGAGAAGGAAAATGAAAGAGGGGCAAGGAAGAGGAAGCTGTTACCATTTATCAAACACTTAATATGGGGCAGGAGCTCATCTGAGCAACCCTGCTGGGACACTTTGCTCAGACTGTCCAGCTGAGCTGTCGAGGGGTCAGGCAGCTTGTACGTGACAAGACAAGGATGCTCCACAGCCAGCAGATCCTCACTTTGGATTTTTGTCTTTTATTCCTCAATTTAAAATATTTTTTAAAGATGTATTTATTTAAGAGAGAGAGCAGGAGTAAGGGGCTGGGGGAGAGGGAGAGCGAGATTCTCAGACTTCTTGCTCAGCTCGGAGCCCAACGCAGGGCTCGATCTCACGCCCCATGAAATCATGACCTGAGCTGAAATCAAGAGTCAGACGCTTAACCCACTGAGCCACCCAGGCACCCCTTAAGTTAAAATATTTTAGAAGTGTTACCTTATACAGTGATGTTCTATTGACCAGTTTTTGATAGTATGTATTTTGTTTACAGTTTACATGCAAAGATTTTTGAACTTCCACAGTTTTACTAATTAGTTGTTTTTCAGCAAAACAGTTGTGTTTACTTTTTCCAATGACATTTAATTTCCATTCATGCGTATCATTTCTATGAAATAAAGGTTTCAAAGTATTTTATAATTAGTACAGAGACTTTGCAAATACCACCTTTTAGTAACCAATCCATCCAGTGAAAACCTTTCCTTATTTTTGTATAAAGAGGCTCATTCCCTGACACCCAGACCGTGCTCTGCCCCGTTTTGGTTCAGTGCAGCAAGACATTTAACAATTATCATGGGACAAGGGTAAGGGGCTGTGAAAGAGAAAAACCTGAGCAGTCCTACACACACACACACACACACACACACACACACACACACACACACCCTACTGCAGACCATATATTATGGGTGTCTGGACAGAAATGTTTAAAACCTCAATGATCTTTGAAAATGTACAAGTTCAAAGATTCTTAAACCAGGATGGGACAGTAGCAGTGGATTGATGAGATCCACAAACAAACTCCTGAACTTGTTTCCTGGAAGTTTGTATATATGCATTGGGTTTTATATTTCTCTGGGCAATTTCTTCTAATCCTCTTCTCTTACTGTTGAGTAAAGCCAAGTCTGGAGTGGCTGCATAACTATATTAGGACTTTACTGAGCAAACATTAGTTTAAATCGATTTTACTGATGTTGTTCCTTTTGATTAGAAATTAGTAATCTGGAAGAGGAAACAACTTTAACACAGTTTTTAAAAAGGAGCTCGAGGGCGCCTGGGTGGCTCAGATGGTTAAGCGTCTGCCTTCGGCTCAGGTCATGATCTCAGGGTCCTGGGATCGAGTCCCGCATTGGGCTCCCTGCTCCTTGGGAGCCTGCTTCTCCCTCTGCCTCTCTCTCTCTCTCTCTGTCTCTCATAAATAAATAAATAAAATCTTAAAAAAAATAAAAAGGAGCTCGATCTCACAACCCTGAGATCATGACCTGAGCTGAAATCAAGAGTCAGACGCTTAACCCACTGAGCCACCCAGGCGCCCCTTAAGTTAAAACATTTTTAAAAAGTGTTACCTTCTACAATAATGTTTTATTGGCCAGGAAACAAGGAAATGTTTGCAACCTGATGTTTGTTTAAACTGCACATGCACTATATGGATCCCCATACTAAACATAACAGACGTGTTTTGAGTTGTCCGGTGTGCCTTTTGTACCCACCACAGGCTCCTACAGTACCCCCTCTAAGTCTACAGTAGCGTGGAAGGAAGACTAACACTCACTGAGGTCCGGGCATTGCACCACGCATGTGCAACGGGGATGGCGATTTCTCTTACGTGAGATAAGAAAGCTACACCTCACCTAAAGCTGAATACCTGGCCCAAGTTCCCACACCCGGTCAGCGGCAGGGTCAGGACACAAACACACTTCAGTTTGGTGCTAAAGGCCAGGACTGCACTGCCCAATACTATGCTCTCACAGTCGAGGTGAGTCTGGCCCCTCCCTTGGGTGTGCATTCATACAAGATTGGTCCGGGCTGGGCGGAAAGTGGTGGGCGGCTTGGCAAGCTGTCCTAAAGGTTAAAGCGGTAGGTCAATGGCCATGGAACATGATAGAGCTACCCGGCCCTTGGAAAGGATTCAGAATCCCACTGGCATCATCCTCTTCCCAAGTGTGTCTAATGTTTCCCCGACTTCAGCGCCGCTGAGCTGGACAGAGATATAGTTCCAGAGCTTTCTGTCCTGTCGCTTATAAGGAAAACAGTACATGCATATTTCCATCTTATCGGGCCATATTGTTCTCTACCTCTGCAATCCTCAATTCCTAACTCTCAGTAAGTCCTGACTGACAGAACACCTCCATGTCCCAGCCACTGCCCTGGGAATGTGGCAACAAGGGGACACTGTCCTTGCTCAGGGAGCTTGAAGGCCAGTGTGAAGCTGAGGCCAACTGACCAAAGCTGGACCCATCCTATTCTCCCACAGGGCCATCCATTCTTGGTCACAGGAGCCACTCCTGCCACAAAAGAGGGGATTTGAAAAGCTCTAGCCCATTAATGGGAGGCCCCTTACCAAGTCAATCTTGCTGCTTGTCAATCTAGAACATGACTATGAGACTCCTGCATGTGCTTTTCTCTCTATTTTCATGCCCTCCCCTCTAGCATCGAAAACCCCCTCTCTCCTGCATCCCCTCCTTTCTTGGTGGATTTCATCCTTAAAATTTGATCTGACTTCAGGATTCAAGTATCAGTCTCCAGAGGCCTTTGATTATTAGCAGAGGGCTCCTGAAAAATGAAAGGATTATGGTTCTAATGGATGGATTCCACATGAAATTACAGAGGCTTGGTCACCTAAATCTGTGCACACACACACACACGTACACACACACACAAGATACTGTTCACCAGTGACCCAAATTTGAAGAAATCCCCAACTTCAATGCCCCTGGGTGTCCAAAACAACCTGTGTAGATTCCCATTGGTTTTCTTTTTTTTAAGATTTTATGTATTTATTTGAGAGAGAGAGAGTGACCACAAGCTGGGGGAGAGGGAGAAGCAGACTCCCTGCTCCAGGGAGCCTGATGCAGAGCCCGATCCCAGGACCCCAGGATCACGACCAAACCCAAAGGCGGATGCTCAGCTCAACTGACTGAGCCACCCAGGTGCTGCACCCTGCCCACTGCTTTTCCCAAAACCACTGTCAAGGCCTCTCCTCATTCCATCACATTAGTCTCACATTATTCGTCAGCCTCCAGCACCTTTCAAAGTTCATCACCACAGCCATTGAGCCACCTTGTTTTTCCTGCCCTGTCTGATCGTCTTCCTAGTTTTCCACACTTCTCCGACAGCCTGTCTCTATTTGATGCTTCCACTCTTCCTTCCTAATCCAGGCTGTGTTCTCCACCCTCCGTATCAGAGAGACAGTTAATGCCTTCTGTCCCTTCTGTCTCCAAGCGATGTTTGTGGATAACTGACTCTTCCCCTCAATGTGCTCTTCCTGCCCTGTCTGGGGTACTTCCTGCATTTAAATCATGCCTTTATTCAATCAGGACTAGGAAGATTTTTTTTTTTTTACCCCATTTGCGAGTATTCATTCTACATTAGTGTGAAAAGACCCAGTTGTGACCTACACATAAAATTCACTGGTCAAAACAAACAACAGGAAAAGAGTTCTTGAATTTCTTTCTGACTCCTGGGGGTTCCTATGTATAGAAACAAACCAAAATGACCTCATTTTGTGCAAAACCACATGAGTGATAACAAGGTTTCACCGCGATTATCTCACTCTGCTCTCAATAGCACTGTTGATAATGATCAGGACCCACCCCAGAAATCTACTACATCTGAGAGCACACCACCACCGCTCCCCTCACCTGGCCCCCAGCTATCTTTCACAGGTCAGCCTCAGATCTCTAGAAAACTACACACATACTCACATGCAGAGGCAAGTACATACCCAGCACCACAAATGGGCCAGATAAACACCATGTCATCAAGACTAATAATCCATCACATAGAACATCGCTTGTCCCAGTTGCTCCTTCCCAGCTCACCAAATAAAGTATAAAGAGAACCTAGTTCAGTGATAATCACGGAAACATTCAGTTGGTTTTTCTCATTTCAAAGAACTTATGACTCTTGGACTCTTGATGATGAGTGTCCTGGCATAGACTATAGGGGTCTGTCCCATGAAAGTCGTGCAAAGCCTTTTCTGGGCTCTTGTCTCTCACTGCCCCTGGCTGTAGGTCTGTGATTGGCTGCAAGACCCACACATCCTTCACTCACACTACCACCTGATACTCAACAAACCCCGGAAAACTGGACCGGGATGAGTCTACACCAGTTCTGACCCCTCGCCCCAGCCTGAGGATGCCACCCAGGAAGCTGACGTTGCCCCCCTTCACCACATGTTCATTATGGAGTCTTCACTTATCCAATTTGACCAACAACTCTACACAATAGGAGCAGCTGAATTTTAAAATGAATTTCATTTGGTACCCACTTATCTTTGGTAAGGATCCCCCAAAAGAGATATTAAGGTAATCTTTTGTTAAGATCACTAAGAAGATAAACACAAGGGCAAATATTTAATTTTTCCATAATGAAGTATTTATTGCATGTTGTAGGAGAGCCTAATGCATGGATTATCCTTTCAGATGCTGTATATCTGATTTGCTGAACTAAGTCCAAGAGTGCTATGAAATATACTGACACAAAGAGAAGCTATACTCACCCCATCTGGAAAAAGTAAGATCCACTGTCCTCCAACTCAACTGGCCAAAACTCCAAAACATAATCGTGCAGAGAAATTCTGGGTGAACTGCTTGAGTTTAGCTCAATGCGCCCCTGTGATCGACTGCTCTTGTACCATTTTATGATGGCTGTTTCATTCTTGGGCTCAGATGCTGATGAGCAATATCTCAGATAGAAAGGCTCCCCTCTGACTGCGGTGATGTTAAAACGTGAAGTACAGGTTTCTTCATAAGATTAGCAAAGTAAAAGAAAAATAAAAACAGAATGACAAAGGTAAATGTTTTCTTTCCTAACGCATGAGGCAAATAAGCCAGGTGAGTAAGAAAGTCCTGAGCAATCTCAATGTCTCAGTCTTGTGAGTTCTCATTTTAAAAAGGGTCAATCTTTCCAACACTAAGAGACAGAAAGTCAATCTTTCCAACACTAGGACACTCTCAGGGCATAAATGTAGACAACATTTCCAACACCTTTACCAAACAGGACACAACCAAAACTTAACCGACCATAGCTAGAGGACAGATAAATGCAGTGAAATCTTTTCAAAGAAGAAGTTACACATTACAGATTCCTCCTAATGAAAGCCACAGAGGTCACCGTGTTGCCACACCTACCCCAAAACATCCCTAGCTGGGGAGTCTCCATGGAAATGGAAACAAGAAATCTAGAGGCCTCAGAGTTCCTCCCCTGTCTCACCAGAAGTGTGCTCTCAATCAGTTTACCTGACCATTCCCTGGACAGGCCTAGGGATGGTTAAGGTGCTCCTATGTAGCTTAGAGTGTGTGTGAGTTCATTATCTCTCTGGGTTACCACGTAGACCAACAAGAATTGATTAATACAATATCACTCCAAATCTGGGTATCTGTTACTTCCCTCCTTGAGTGCTCTTGCAAGCTCGCTCTCTCCCTCCCTCCTTCCCTCCCTCTTTCTCAATCAGCCCAGATACTCTGTCTTCAGAAATTTATCTGATCTTTTCAGCTGACAGGGTCATCATTCCCCTCCTTTTGAACTTCTGATAGTTCAAAGTCAGCCCTCATGGACCCTTTCCATATCCTGTTCTCCAGCGGCTCCAGCATGCCCTTTTATTTTATTCAAGTATAATTAACATACAGTGTTATATTAGCTTCAGGTGTACAACATATTGATTCAACAATTCTATACACTACACAGTGCTCACCATGATACGTGTAGTTACCATCTGTCACCATACAATGTTATTTCAATATTATTGACCATACTCCCTATGCTATAATTTTCATCCCTGTGATTTATTTATTTTATAACTAACTGGAAATTTGTACTTTTAATCCCCTTTATGTATTTCACTCATCTCCCTACCTCCCTTCTGGCAACCACCAATGTGTTCTTTGTATTTTAGGAGTCTGCATTTGTTTGTTTATTTATTTGTTTTGTTTTTTAGATTCCACATATAGGCAAAATTATATGATATTTGTCTTTCTCTTTCTGACTTATTTTACTTAGCATAATGCCCTAATTTAGGTCCATCCATGCTGTCCCAAGTGGCAAGATCTTATTCTTTTTTGTGGTTGAGTAATATTTTATTGTGTGTATATATATCCACCACATCATCTTTATCCATCCATCTATGAATGGACACTTGGGTTGCTTCCATATTTGGCCGTTATAAATAATGCTGCAATAAACATAGGGGTGCATGTACCTTTTCAAATTAGTGTTTTTGTTTTCTTTGGATAAATACCCAGTAGTGAAATTACTGAATCGTACGGTCTTTCTATTTGTAACTTTTTGAGGAACCTCCATGCTGTTTTCTGCAGTAGCTGCACAAATTTGCATTCCCACCAACAGTGCCCTTTAACTGAATTTTGAGAATGATAATCCTTAAATTAAGTAGAGCATTTCTCTGAGGGCATGGTCTTCTCTATAGTTAGGGTCTATTTCTCAAAGCAACTGTCTGGTTTTAACTCGATGTTGTTAACCACAATGTAAAGAGGAAGTGGCTCAAATGGTAGAAGTATTTTTTGAAAACATGGATGTCGAATCTACCTCAAAGTACAAGTGTTAATGAATACCAACCTTGTGTTTGGTGGTTGTTATAGAAACTCCATTTTACATTTCACCACTTCAACATAGAAGGTGTGATACATGTGTAAGTGGTTGGTGTTAGTTTTAATTGACATCCAAAAGGATGGCATGTCAAAAACAATTTCACTTATTTTCCCATTTCAGGGATGTAATATACATTAAACAAAGGACACAAATCCTACAGTCTGTGCTCTTCTGCCTAGATTCTTTCCTAAATCATCATGTCTCTGATAGGCAGACATGTTGCTGCATGAAGCAGTGATTTGTTCTTTTTCTCATAGTTATGTACATCCAGTTGTGTTCATATTTGACAATTATCCGTTCCATGGGTTTTGAACATACGGGTTATTTCTAGGTTTCGGCCACTCTTTAAAAGAACACTTCTATAAACACCTGTGCCTCACCATTTCTTTGGGGGAGGACTTACCATTTGTAGAAACCTAACCTGGCTTACAGACTCTCCAGGGGTAGATGGTTGGAGTTGAAAGTTCACGCTCCCCTGGCAGTTAATGGCTTCAGCTACCTAATCTTTCTTATGCTTCACACTATAGGCTTTGTTGATTAGAAATTGTTTTTGATTGAAAAAAAAAAAAGTGAGCGGAATTCAAGGTGTATGGACTGCCCAGAGCAAGAACTCCCATTCCTACATGAACAGAGAGTAAGAATCCAACAGGGTCAACAACCTAGACCCTTTGGAATGATGTCTGTGTTTGGAAATGTCTTGAGTTCAGATAATAAATAGGATACTGTCATTCAACAGCTACTAGGTTAAATGAATCCTCATGTAGAATATTGTCATATTTACCCAGAGTGAACCCTTTATAAAGGGTGCTCTTCAGATACCTAAAAGGACAAAGAGCTGGGACCTTAGTCACCTTATAGAATGGGCTGTGTGACTAGTTTTGAGCCTGAAATATGTTTTGCTGTAACTTGGGGGCAAGGTTATTAGTGTGTGTCTACAGAGCAGGGTACCCACAGTGCACACTTCCCTGTGCCTTGCTTTTTCACCCTGCAGTTTCTAAAAGATTAGTCATCTGGCATCAAGAGGAGCAGATCTACCTCCTTCCTTTAATATCTGGGTAGTATTGCACTGTCTGGATCTCAACAAAAATGGGCCCACTTAAGTAAACATTGGACTGGAATTATTTGAAAGTATCAATAACTTAAATTCCCTCTCTCTTCAGCAGTAATTCTCAAAGTAGGGGATATGGGCTTATGTGTTACTCTCTCCTAATTAACAGATCAAGGCAAATCAATACTTGTGTTCCCACCTTCTCCTCCAAAGCACAAGGAGAACCTTGCTAATCAGTCATGAATCTCTTCTCCAAAGGATCCTGATGAAGCCACGGAATTCTTCTCGATAAAAGTCTCCAAGCCATCACTGCTAATCAGTTAAAACTGGTACCTGCCACCTGATATAAAGCCTACTTGTTTTGCCCAGTCTATGCAGTCTTTCTTATGTATTCCTTCTAACTCAAATACTTCCCTCAAGACCTGTAAGGCATTCCCACTCACTGTCTTCACTACCTAAATAATGAGATGAATCTTGGCCTTCATGTTGGGAGAAAAAGAATGTGTGTAAAACTTGCTAAAAATCAATAATAAAGATGGCCTTGAACTCTTCAGTTTTAAATAACATAAAGCAGATTTTCATCTCAGACAAATGTAATTTGTTTCCAGATACAATCCTGTTTTCTCTGCATAAACTCAGAGGACTAAATCTTTTCCTTTTCAGTAATCCCATATGATTCTTTACTTGATTTCTTTTTTTTTTTTTGAAGATTTTATTTATTTATTTGACAAAGAGATAGAGAGAAAGCACAAGTAGGCAGAGAGGCAGACAGAGGGGGAGGGAGAAGGAGAAGCAGGCTCTCCGCTGAGCAGGGAGCCTGATGCGGGGCTCGATCCCAGGACCCCGGGATGATGACCTGAACCAAAGACAGCCCTCAACCGACTGAGCCACCCAGGCGCCCCTTGATTTCATTTCTATGAAACTTTTATTCTCTATGCCAGGGACACCAAATGGTTGGTAACTTTCAAATAAAATCTAAAACCACTAATTTTAATGAATTCAGCATCTTCAATAGCCACCTCCACATAAAGAAGTGAAACCTTGATATTCCCTCTAGAGGACCCATGAAGTATGCTTGTGAATGATTATATTCACTTACCTGAGGTGCTTGTAAACGTAAGTGCCAAAAGTGTCAAGAGTAGTTCTATACGATGCATCTTGAGGATTCTGCTTCCAGTGGTTTCTCTGGAAAACAGAGTAAGAAGGGTTTAGCCAAAACTTGCAAATAAATGTATACCTGTATCAGGAAGGAGATTTTTAAAAATCTTCTGGCATACAGATTTTTAAAAAATCAGTGCAGTAAGTTTTCATATCCCTTAATATACTCACCAAGCATTCTCAGAACTTTCAGCCACACAGAATTCATAAAATTTCAAGGTAATGAATTTCAGCATCCAGAAAGAAATGCCTAAGAATGCAATTTTTTAATACAAGAAAGTCTGCTGTATTTCAAGCCTGGTCTACTAAACCTTACCTCAAAGGTCAAAATTGAGGACAAAAATATTTCCAGAAAATCTACTGTTCTATGAATAGACAGCCTGTGACGCACCGAGATATGTGTGGCAGGTCTGCCCATGTAAGGGTGTGTGTGTGTGTGTGTGTGTGTGTCTGTGTGTGTCCTTTTTTCTCTCATCACACCAAAATGCTCATCATGATCTTCATTTGTGGCTTGAATTTTTAAATATCCATCTTCCTTCTTCAGAACTAAGTTTTTCATAAGTTAGGAACTGAGTCTATTTTGTTCATTATTGTACCACTAGAGTCCAGAACAATGCCCAGCACAGAGTAAGCACTAATACTTGTTACAGAGGAATAGGTGTATGGATGTGTGTGTGTGTGTATTTACACACACATGCCCACGTGCATTTATTTTAGGGAAACAGAGAAAGCAGGAGTTTCCTACACTCCAAATGCCTAATCTACATGGACTCAAAACTGTGTTGAATTTCAATCCTACTCCAATACATACTTTAGCCTATGAATTACAGATTTAGAGAGTAAAATGGGAGAAAGTGGCAGTGGGTCTCTGACACCGAGTGTGAATATTTCATAAGCAATCCCATGTTCCGTGCATAGCACACAGTGAGCTCCACTGGGTGGAGGGAGCACAACACGATGGAAGAGCTTGTTTTCTGGTGCATACAAACCTGGGCTGGCTTTCCAGCTAGAGCCTTGACTAGCTGTGCAATCTTAGGCAAGTTACTTAAAAGTCTCAGATCCTATTTGCTCATTACAAAAATGGAGATCAGTAACAAGGCCTATCATCAAAATTATTGAGTGATTAGATGAACTAATGTAACGAAGGCTTTCTGGATGCATGCTAGCCTCTCAGTCCCAGATAATTCTGTTACCAACTGCCACTCACCTCCCATACTGAAAAAAAAAAAAAAAAAAAAAGACTGTTAATGCCCAAATCCTGGATGAAGTTTAACGGCTAAGTTGTCAAACCATTTCCATCAATCTTTATGAATAACATCACAAAGCATCTGCTGTAATTTCCAAGAGATAACAATCAATAAAGTAAAGATAAAAGAGTTAAGTACATATGGAAAGTACCAACTGTTCATAACCAAATTAGAATATTTCTATGGTTCTATGGTTTGAAATCAACCCCCCACCCACGCACATATACACACATTTATTATTAACTATCTATTCTCTTACCTCAGATAGAATGAAAAGTACTGTTTCCTCTGGCTAAGGTTGACACAGCCTTGTAAAGGGCACTGCTGTTTTTTTCTTGGTTTGGGTTTTTGTTAATTTTCAAGGTCTACTGAGAGATAAAGTTTCTATGAAATAATCCAGCATTCTGATGAGTTACCTCTGAGTTTCAATATGAAACATGTTAAGATCCCAAATTAGCTGATATTGGCACTGCTCTGTGTGTGTATATATATAAATTTTAATGTACTTATTATGGATTTAAAAGATTAGGTATTAAATAATGGAGCTCATTTCCAAAAGAAAAGTTATTCTGGCAAGTGTCACAGATACCTTAGTAAGTATTAATAAGATATATATAGGAGAATATAAATATTAAATTTCTTTCATGAAGGAATTTGGGTTTTTTTTTTAGTGTTATGTTTGATATTGATTTTTTTCCTATCCATAATTTTTAAATTTTTCTTGCTCTTTCTTTCTTCCTTTCTTTCTTTTTAAAAAAATTGTTTTTGATTTCTAAAGTATTAAATGCCCAATATAGGACATTATAAAATGAAGATTGAAAAGAAAAAAAATGATCTCAATATGCATAATACTTTAACATGTTTCCTTGTACTTTTTCTTCATGATTTTCAAATAATTAAAATCTTCAAAAATGTTCACATCCTGCATTTTCCACTTAATCAACGAGCACTTTCCTGAGTCACAAAGATCTCTTTGTTAACATCATCTTAACTGCTCTATATATCCCTCGATATGGGTCTATTACAATCTATAAGATATATTTTATCACAAAATAACCCCACGACTATCTTCTTGTGTTAGGTGGTACAGATTAGTTTTTGGATCACGGCCTCTGGTGCCAGACTGGGTGGATTTGAATCCTCATCTTACTCTTTACCAGCTGAATAATTCTGGGCAATTCACTTACCCTCCCTGCTCTTCAGTTTCTTTATCCAGGAAAGAGAGTAACAACACTACCTCCCAGAAGTGATGTGAAGGTTTTGTGAGTTTCTATTGCAAAGTATCCAGTGCATAAAAGTATCACTTCAATGTTAGTTATTTATCTACCTTTCTCATTATTTTCTTGGTGTTACGACAATGGCAAGAATACATTTTAAACATGATTAACATATACTATCAAACCGCATTCCAGAAATATAATAATTCATACTCCTCAATGTGCAAGATAATATCCATCTACCACACCCACATAAGCATTAGGCGTTCAAATTCTTTAAATGTAATTCGCTCTTCAAATTGGTAATGGTGTCTCATGGCTTTTTTAAACCTGCATTTCTACTGGTATAAATAAGGCAGAATATTAAGCATGTAGTTTTTAGCTATTTTATTCCCGTCTGTATGAACTATCTTTTTATACCTTTGGTCCAGTTCTTAGATATTTTAATGTTTTTTTTTCAATTTGTTGAGTTTACCTTCAAATTCCTCTTTTGCTGTTTTCACATATGGGAGACGTTATAGTTATGCAGTCAAGCCCACCATGCTTTTCCTTTGTGATTTTTCCATTACTTTTATGTTGAACATTCCTTTCCCCTCAGGGGTCAGATATATACTCAAGGTATACTTTCTTCATTTTTATGGCTTAGGGTTTTTTTTTTTTTACATTAAAATTGCTTTATCCATTAACAATTAATTTTCTTGCTTGGTATGAAGATAGGTCTAACTCACCTTATTTTTCTCAAAGAGCAGCTAATTACTTCTCTATAATTAAAGAGTCCTGCTTTTCCTTTCAGTGTGCTGACAGCATAGTTATCACGTACGGGCCCTCTGCAAGCGCTCTGCGGAAATCTAACAGCAGGACCCCTTGGACGCAAATGCACGCACGCCTGTGTGTGTACGCAAGCACGTGTGTGTGCACACGGACACACACACACACACACACACACCACTCTCCCCTTTTCCACTGTGCTTTGTTTTTCCATTCATAGCACTTATCCCTAACTGATATACTTTGTTTTATGTTTGTTTATTATTTGCTGAATTGGTGAATTCATTCAATTCATTAAATAGATACAGTTTGGTGTCTTAGTCGATCATCTGATCCACTGTAACATCCACATAATCTTACCTCTGAAGTGCTTCTTAAATCATGACATCTTGGAAAATATGTTTTAACAACTAATGTGAAGTCCAGGGCACTCATTCTCCCCTGGAGCTTAAATAATAATAATAATAATAATGCCTCGGTCCCCAGCCAGACACCTGAGGTACCGCCTGGACATCCTGATTGCTACAAATCTCCCAGGTGATTCTAATATGCAACCAAGGTAGGGAGACACTAATCTAGGGGACTTATTTGTATACCTAAAAGTAAATTTAATATATCATAAGTATATATATTTAACAACAAGTTACTATTTAAGAGCTATTAAGTATCTGTAGATACATATGCATGTATATATGTAAATATGTATGTGCACGCACACACATACACACACATACAAAGAACACTCACAAACTTCCCCTAAATCACCAAGTGGCATGATGTTTTCTCTAAATGAAAAATTGTGTGACCTGGGGTGTTGGTCAGATACAAGCCAACTGTTCTCTCTGACCCCCGAGGTGGGACAGTCCAGGCCCCTGCAGACTGTCTGAATGCTCATCTCCTGAGCCCCTGGTCCGCCCACCTGCCCTGTTTATAGACCACACCCTGAGCAAAGTGACCATCCTCTTAAAAAAAAAAAAAAGTAATTCACAGAGACCCAGAGTTGTGAGGCTACTTCAAAGTCCTTTCTGCTAAGGCAGCTGGGACCAGACCAGGTGAACCGGTCCAGATTGTTGAGAGTGACACTGACTGACACATGAATCAATGTAGATTGCCTCAGTGTAAGTCACTCTTACCAGCAAAACACAATCGAGCACCTCCTAAGATAAACTGCCTTGATGAAAATCTTAACACCAGTGATTTTTAAAATAATTCCCTCTCTACAGTGTTCGATGCCTGTTTCACTCACCAATTGAGATGATAAAACTACCAATGCAAAGAGGAAAAAATGATCTTGGACATAAAACACACATCAGGGGCGTGCACACACACACACATGCTTCCGCTCTTAAGGAAAGCAGAATTTACACTGAATTAGGTTTTTCATCTGCAAGGCCAGGAACATCATTCCGACTTCAGAGTCCCTGTCACACAGATATGTGTTGGTACCTTGATGCCTCCCCCACCTCCTCCTGTGCATGTGCTAGTCTTGCTCCCCGAACCTTCTCGCTTCTAACTGCGGGGTCCCTGCAGTCCTTACAGCCTGGCTGTATGGTTCCCTTCTCAAGGAAACACTCTGACTGCCAGTGCCCCGAACAGCCTTTGTCCACACCTGCGCCACACTGCATTCCCATTATTCCTGGATCCATCCCCACTCCCTGGGAGCTCCCTGAGGGCAGGGACCCTGTGTTCCCAGACCACTTGTTCATAGCCTTTGTGTGTGTTTTTATGCGGGGGGGGGGGGGGGGAGCAGTTGCCTTGTCCCAGAACCTGCGCACACCCAGAGTCTCCCAAATTTACACCCCCCAAGCCATTCAAGGCCCTCAGGTTGAGAAGTGTGCCCCAGATCCCAGCACTGCATAGCACCAAATGAGTGCTTGCTGAGGTTGCCAAGAAGAGAACAAGGGAAGAGGGTGAAATTAATACCATAACCTCAGGTGTCTAGACCTGACTGGGATCACCCAGTCATTAGTTTGTCTCATAACTGCAATGCAACTTGCTTGGGGTTCTAACTCCTGGAAGCACCTGGAATTAAAAGCAAAGGTTTTGGAATCAGAGAAATTTTGGTGTGAATCTGTGATCTATTAGTAAGCTGGATGCCCTTGGATAAATTCCTAAACATCTCTGTGCTTTGATTCTCCTCCCTTTATTAAGCATAATGATAATGCCTACTTCATTTGGCCTACAGGAAGATTAAGTGAAAATAATGCATCTAAAAGTTTTCTACACCATGTCAGACAAGTGCTTAATTAGTAAAAACTACCAATTATTTTAGCTGTTCTCACTTTTTCAGAAAAAAAGAAATATTGGCAAGTTTTAGCCTCTGAAATTATACTATCAGGGAAAGTCAATGATGTTGGCTCACCAATTATTCATGTGTGTGTGTGTGTGTGTGCACATATATGTGTGTATATATACAGACACATGAACATATATATATACACACTCAATATTGAAAACTAGATATACACAGATGTATATACATATCTGCATGTATACGTACACATACGCAGCCCCTATTTCTGATGGCTCCAGTTACGATTTTTTGATTGATGGTGCAAAAGAGATACACATTCAAGTGGAAACCATACTTTGGATTTTGAATTTGGATTTTTTCCCAGGCTAGTGATATGCCCTATGATCCCCACTAGCCGCAACTCCGGGTCTGCCTGAAGATCATGACGGTGAACAACAGATACGCTTACAACCACTCTGTACCCATGCAACCATTCTGTTTCTCCCTTTCAGTATATTATTCCATCAATTAAACGAGATACTCAACAGTTTATTATGAATTAGGCGTCGTGTTAAAGGATTTTGCCCAACTGAAGTTTAATGTAAGTGTTCTGAGCACCTTCAAGGTAGGCTGGGCTAAGCTATGATGTTCAGGAGGTTAGGTGTATTAAATGCATGTTCCAGTAGTGACTATTTTCAACTTAGGTTGCGTTTTTCAGAACTACTCCCATCATAAGTGGAGGAAGATCTGTGCACATAAGGGCACACATTCTTAACCGATCTTGTTTTCAGAACCCCTGCGCAGAGGCCGGGTTGCCCCTGACCTGGCGGGCTGGCGGCAGAGGGCAGTGGGGAGGGGGTGCGGCTGGCAGCGGGGCGCCGCTCCTTACCTTCAGAGGGGAGTCCCCCGAGACTGGGCGGGGGCAGCAGTCCCTCCTCCACTCTGGTCGCGACGACGGAGGTAGGAGTTCCAAAAGCAGGTGAGAAACAGCAATCCGCTGCCTCCCTAGCACTGGGAAACACGAAAGGAACGAGAGGAGCCGCAAGTGTGAATAAAGTGAGAAGGCAACTAGAGAAGGTTGGGGAAAGAGAGAGAGAGAGAGAGAGAGAAAAGGAACAGAGAATAAGTAGAAAGAAAAGGCGTCTGGCAGCCGCGGAGGCTGTGGGGGCGCACGCAGCTTCGTATCCGCAGTGCTAGGAGGGGCGCTGCTCCGTCCCGCGGACCGTCCCGGGTCTGGGATGCTCCAATCAGAGATGCTCCTCGTCGGGGTTTTCTCCCAGGGAGGGGCTGGGGGCCGGGAACCCCCCCAAGTTTGCGGTGTTCCTCGGTGGGGAGTAGGCCCGGTTTCGGGCCCTTTGGCTCCGGGGTGCTCCTGGTCTGGGGCGCCCCTCGCAGAGTGCCAGGGATATGGACTCCTCCACCTGGGCGCCCGCCTCTGAGTTCCGGGAGCCGCTCGATCGCGGGCGCGACGGCAGGCAGCTGGAAAATCCGGCGCCTCGCCCTTGCGCAGAGGTCGACTGTGGTCCCAGCCGCCAGCCGCGAGTTTCGGGAGCCCCTGGGCGGTGGGCGGTGTCCAAGGGACCTGCCGGTCCCCGGGTGCTCGGTGCTGCTCCTTGCGCACCCTACAGGCCCGCCGAGAGGTTTGCACTAGAGTTAGGTGGGGAGGGAATCAGCCTCCACTGGGCAGAGGGGCACTGTCTTTGGTTAAGGGGAAGGAGCCGGGGAGGGCTGCAGACAGGAAAGAGGCAAAGGAAGAGCCCCAAAGACAGAGGACGGTTCCCTGAGGTCATCCAAAGTGAGGAGGACTCCATTCTCTGAGGCACTCAAGTCTCAGATCTGTGCTTAGGCCTTCTGCTTAGGTTGG